>NW_025214758.1:22111-25303 GCF_004010195.1 Chiloscyllium plagiosum | reverse complement strand
ATCATCAGTATTAAGGAAACTCTCCCTAATCTCTGCTATCTTTGTACCTTAACAACCTACAGAAAATAGCATAGTCTTATGCACTAAAAAAAACACTAATCCAGTCTAACTTAATATCTATGTTTCATATTTTTTAATTTTAATCAAAGGACAGATCTCAAAAAAAAAACAAAAAATAACCAACTCCATTCACTATTAAAAATGACAGCAATATTACACTTAAAAACCATGCACTTATCTGCTCCTGTGCTGTGTGCTCTCCAACATAGTTTCTTCGAATGTCAGCTGTGAATTTTGCTGTTTGTCAATTTTTCTTCAACGCACCCCAATGTCCGGAAGCACTTGAACTCAAACAGCAAAGGCAGTAACTGCGCAGATTCACTGCTGTGTCAGTCAGCAGTGTAGGTTTCTTTCTCTGCCTCTGTCTCTCTCTCTCTCTCTCCCTCTCGGTCTCTCTCCCTGACCATGTGGTCACTACCTTTGTTCACTTCCTCCTTTTTAAAGTGTCATTGTTTTGATCATTTCTCCCAAACTTCCAAAACAATGCAACAGATTAAAAACAGTAATTGTTGCTTGTGGAATTCGAGAAACTCACTTCCTACACCTAATATACCCTAAAAGCGAGCAGTTCTTACAGCCAAAGCTTTTCCCATCCTCCATCGTGGATTACCCAAATCCTGATAGCTTTTGCTCCATCTTCATGTCAATCCCTATCACTCATCAATTGGTTCTCCCTGTTTCAGTTTCCTTACTTGTCTTCTAATCCTGACCAGTGTAGGGCAGAAATGTTCAATTTTGTTTTTCTTTTAGCAACATTTCGGTTTTGTTCAGTTCTATAACAATAGTTCATTATCTTTTTTTAAAGACCTTTCCACTTCTCTAATGGCTACATTTAATGCCTTCAGTTGTGAGGAATATTTGTCCGTATTCTCGAAGAAACTGAGGCCATCTTGTACCAACCTGGTTGAATGTCAGGCAGATCAGGGAGTCAAGTATCATTCACCCCAGATGTACACTGTCAAGGAAAGCCCAGACTTCAGTCAGGTTTTCTCTTGTTTCTCACCAGCTATTCCTTTAGATACTGAAACTTGACTGTCCTCCAGTCCATTTCTGGAGTTCTTAATCCATGAACCTTCAACCTTCAGTAAGGCCAATGGTGAAATGCCACAGTGGGGGTGATCCCTTCAAAAAGGAACTAACTTGCATCAGAGTTGCTAAAATGGCTCAATATATCTAATGCAAAACTAATTTATTTGAGTTTTATCCAAAATATTAAACCTGTCTCACACAGGTTAATTAACCTGAGCATAAACAGACTCAGTGAACATGGCTTGGGCCTGGATGTAGTTAACAGCACAATCTCATTGCTGTAGTTCGTTATGAACACGTCGGTGTCTCAGCAGGTAGAATGAGTGAGCAAACCCTTCTTACACACAGAGCAGGTGAATGGCCTCTCCCTGGTGTGAACTCACTGATGTTTGATGTCAGACGATTGACTGAACCTGGTCCTGCAGTGAGAGCCCCAGAAAGGTTTCTCATCATTGTGAACATGTTGGTGGAACATCAGTTCCCTGGAACCTTTAAAGCACTTCCCACAGTCTGGACATTTAAAAGGCCTGGTCTCAGTGTGAACTCACTGGCGTCCCATTAGGGCAGAAGAGTGAGTAAATCCCTCCCTAAACACAGTGCAACGAAATGGTCTCACCCTTGTGTGAACTCACTGGTGTTTTTGCACATAGGATAAGATATAGAATGCCTTCTGATTCGGCTCAGGGAAACAGTCTGGGTTTGCCGATATATCTGCAGCTGGATGACTGAATGAACGCCTTGCCGCAGTCAGAGCAGGTTTTCAGCCTCTTCCCAGTGTGATCTCGTTGGTGTGTAGTGAGTTGAAATGATTGCTTGAACTTAATGCCGCAGTGAGAACTCCTGAATGGTCTCTCCTCTGTTCGAATACATTAATGGCACATCAGTTGCCCAGAATTTCTATGGCATTTTCCACAGTCTTGTCATTTTAAAACTTCTTTTATCTGGGTGAACTCTATGGTCTGCCTGTAGTTGAGAAGACTGAGTGAATCCCCTCCCACACTTGGAGCAGATGAATGGTCTTTCCTCAGTGTGAGTGCATTGATGCATTTCCAGTTGAGGTGGGGATTTGAATCCTCCTTCACTGTCCTCATATTATACTTTCTCCCCAGTGTGATTATGTCTTGACAGTTCAGATGATTTCATCCACACACAGGACAGGTGCGGCACAATGGCACAGTGGTTAGCACTGCTGCCTCACCGCGCCAGAGACCCGGGTTCAATTCCTGCCTCAGACGACTGACTGTGTGGAGTTTGCACGTTCTCCCCGTGTCGGCGTGAGTTTCCTCCGGGTGCTCCGGTTTCCTCCCACAGTCCAAAGATGTGCAGGTCAGGTGAATTGCCCGTAGTGTTAGGTGAAGGGATAAATGTCGTGGTATGGGTGGGTTGCGCTTCGGCGGGTCGGTGTGGACTTGTTGGGCCGAAGGGCCTGTTTCCACACTGTAATCTAATCTAAAAAAAAGTGCACAGTTTCTCCTCACTTGGTGTTTTCTCCTTTCAAGTTCAGAATTGAACAATATTCCAATCATAAAATAAAAAAACAATCTTTCCAATTCTAATATGATACCTGGTTCTGTTTCCTGACCACGGACTGTCCCCTTCACATATTCTGTGAAGCTAATTAAAGAGAAGGAAAGTGAGTGAGAGAAGCCCACAGGCTGACTGAATGGTCCTCCCTGAGACTTGGCTGCAGGATGAAGTTCTAGGACATTCCTGAAGAGGGCGCGTGATATCTACCCCAAAGGACACAAGTGCGCAGGCGCCAATTGAGCACGTTGGAACATGTGCATATTGACTGAAGGCCCCTTTTTCAGTCTCCAGGTAATGGCGGGGAGGGGATGGTCCCGGAGCAATAATAGAGCCAGCGGTGGGAGAGGTAGTGCGATCCGTCTGGGTAATATCCAGTAAGATCCCGCGAACCGAATAAGAATTAGCGGGTCCCGCGGTTTCTTTCAGTCTCCAGGTAATGGCGGGGAGGGGATGGTCCCGGAGCAATAATAGAGCCAGCGGTGGGAGAGGTAGTGCGATCCGTCTGGGTAATATCCAGTAAGATCCCGCGAACCGAATAAGAATTAGCGGGTCCCGCGGTTTCAGCCCTGAGTTTAA
>NW_025214758.1:18535-20881 GCF_004010195.1 Chiloscyllium plagiosum | reverse complement strand
GGGGACAGGCATTCACAGCTCTGGGGGAGGGGGGACAGGCAGTCACAGCTCTGGGGGGGCAGACATTCACAGCTCTGGGTGTGGGGGAACAGGCATTCACAGCTCTGGGGGTGGGGGGGACAGGACAAGGGCAAATAATTCACCAATACTGGAATAGTCTGAACCTCTCTCCTGTCCTGACAGTGATCACTTTTATAAACTTCTTTTACAGGGGACCAGGAGAGAGCCAGAGAAAGGAAACTCAAACCATACCAAAAACAGTCAAAATCTGATACAACGCAATGAATCAGGAACTGAATGCTATCGGTCTTTGAACTTGGAAGCAGGAGTGTTACAACCAGATTCACAGCCTCGGAAAAGCTTTGCACCATCCACAGCAGCCAGGACCTGGACAGCATGGAGTTAGAGAGATCGACAGCACAGAAAAAAGATCTTTGAGCCCTTCTGCAATATAAACCAAACGTAGAAAAACTCACCTTGCCTCGTAATCTGTTAAAGGGACAGAGGACTCCCAAATTCCATTATTTTTTTTAAAACAATCAATTTTATTCTTTAACCCTAAAAGTGAACATTAAACATTTTAAAAAGTGAATATTTTAACTGGGGAAAATGAAATTATGACGCGATCAGACAGAAGTTGGGACGTACAGACTGGGAGCAATTGTGCCATAGAAAGGGGACAGCAGAAATGTGGAATCGTTGTTGCGAGTGATGCACAAATATGTTCCTCTGAGACAGGAAAGAAGGGGTAACGAGAACAGACGAGCTTCTCCTCAAAAGGAAGAAGGCAGCTTATGTAAGGTGGAGGAGGCAAGGATCCAACACAGCTTTAGAGGATTACAGGCTTGCTAGAAAGGAGCGAATCCAAAGGCATTTTACACATACGTGAGGAATAGAGAATAATCAGAGAGAAGGTAGGGCCAATCAGGGATAGCGTAGGGAACTTGTGCGTGGAGTCTGAGCAGATAGGGGAAGCCCTAAATGAGTTTTTTTGCTTTGGTTTTCACTTAGGGGAGGGGCCTTGTTGTGAATGAGAACTTTGAGGAGCTGGGATACAGGTTGGAACAGATCAGGATTGATGGGGTTTATGAGCTGGACATTTTGGCAAACGTTAAGATTGATAAGTCCCCATGACCAGACCTGATTTATCCCAGGCTACTCCCCGAAGCAAGAAAGGAGGTTGCTAAGCCGCTGGTGAAGATCTTTGCGTCCTCACTCTCCACGGTAGTCGTACTGGCGGAATGGAAGGAGGCGAATGTTGTTCCTCTTTTCAAGAAGGGGAATAGGGAAATCCCTGGCAATTACAGACCAGCTAGTCTTCCGTCTGTGGTCAGCAGGTTTTTGGAAAGATTTCTGAGGGATAGAATTTATGACTATTTGGAAAAACATAGTGTGATTAAAGGCAGTCAGCATGGCTTTGTGAGGGGCAGGTCATCCCTCATAAATCTTATTGAGTTCTTTGAGGAAGTGACAGGACAGATTGATGAAGGTCGAGCAGTGGATGTGATGTATAAGGACTTCAGCAAGGCATTCCATAAGGTTCCCCATGGTAGGCTCATCCATAAAGTATGGGTTTTGGGAGATTTGGCGATTTGGATTCAGAATTGGCTAGCTGACAGAAGGCAGAGAGCGGTTGTAGATGGCAAGTTCTGCCTGGAGGTCAGTGTTGAGTGGGGTCCCACAGGGCTCTGTTCTTGGGTCTCTGCTCTTTGTAGTTTTTATAAATGACTTGGATGAGGAGATTGAGGGGTGGGTTAGTAAATTTGCAGATGGCACAACAACATGGGGACTTATCAATCTTAACGTTTGCCAAAATGTCCATAGGTTGGAGGTGCTGTTGATAGTATCGAGGGCTATTGCAGGCTGCAGCACAACATAGACAGGATGCAGAGCTGGGCTGAAAAATGGCAGATGGAATTAAACCTGGACAAATGCAAAATGATGCAATTTGAAAGGTCGAACTAGAATGCTGAATACAGGATTAAAGACCGGATTCTTGGCAGTATGGAGGAACAGAGGGATCTTGGTGTACAAGTACAGAGTTCCCGCAAATATGCCACCCAAGTGGATAGGGTTATTAAGAAAGCATATGGTGTTTTGGCTTTCATTAACAGGGGAATCAAGTTTAAGAGCCGAGAGGTTTCGCTGCAGCTCTGCAAGCCCCTGGTGAGACCACACTTAGAATATTGTGTCCGGTTCTGGATGCCCGACTATAGGAAAGATACCGTGGCTTTGGAGAGTGTGCAAAGAATGTTTACCAGTGCTGCCTGGACTGGAGGGCTTGCCTTATGAAGAGAGATTGACGAAGCTCAGACTTTTCTCTCTGGAGAGAAGGAGGAAGAGAGG
>NW_025214758.1:11434-16677 GCF_004010195.1 Chiloscyllium plagiosum | reverse complement strand
TATTTTACATTAGGATTAATCCTTGGCACAACATCGTGGGCCAAAGGGCCTGTTCTGTACTGTACTTTTCTATGTTCTATGTAAACAATAACTATTTACAACTCTGAACCACTTGTCTCTTAAAGATCTGTTTTCGATGTCCAACTCTATAACAATATACTGATCCAATAAACCCCGATTAAACTGTGCAACATATTAATTTTCAAAGCCAGACAGTGGCTGCCATCTCCGTGTCGATCTTCCTGTTTGTAGATCTCCCTGGGTCGGCTTTAGACTTCTGCTGCAAGGGTAAAAAAAGTGCCTTTGATCGAGAGTGTTTTGGATGGCAGTCTCTCTCTCTCTCTCTCTCTTTCGAGCTAACTCTCAAAATGCTGACCTTTGATACCCCAAATATCGGATCATCTCACTGGTTCTAAGTTGTCAAAATGGTAAAATTCAAATTCCATTTAGTATACTGGGGCATAATTTAAATTGATTGGTTGAATTCAAATGTTGTTCAAACTACTGAGGTATCTAGTTTACAACCAAATGTTACATATTTTCAAGTCATAGTCAAGTCACACGACAGTTGCTCTCACTGCCAAAACATCCTTCACTCTCCCTTAAAGGTACAGTATACACCTTCAGCTTCATAACAGCATCTTCAACATTTGGAGAGTTTCTCCTTCTGAAACCCTTACTGACAGTGAGTTCCCATTTACCACCACCCTGGGGCTGTGTTTGTGTGTGGGCAAGGCTTGAACTGATCACCAAACCTGGAGACAATTAACAACACCAGTACCACAGGGAAACCATGTAAACATGGGGATTGTGGAAAGGCATTCCTGTTGGAACTCATTCCTGTTGGAAATTCATCCGCACAGTCACACTGGAGAGAAGCCATTCCCCTGCACTCAGTGTGGGAAAGGATTCACTCAGTCAACAACTCTGCTGACACACCAGCGATTTCACACAAGTGAGAGACCATTCACCTGTTGGCTCTGTGAGAAAGGATTCACTCAGAAGTGTCTGGTACACCAGGTTCATACTGGGGAGAAGCTATTCATTCCCCTGCTCCATTTGTGAGAGGGATTTTCTCAACTGTCACAGCTACTGATCCATCAGCATGTTCAAACTGCGGAAAGAATATTCGTCTGCCGTGTGGGAGAAAGGGTTCCCTAATACATCTAACCTTCTGACCCATCAGTGAGTTAACACTGTGTTGTGGCCATTCGCCTCCCTATGTGAGAGGAAGGATTCACAACTTCATCCAACTTCTGACACATCAGCAGATTCACACCTGGGAGTGACCTGTTCAACCAGTGCAAGTGGATGTAGTCAGCTCCCACACCAACAAGTCTACAAGGGACTGCAGAGGTTGGAATATTCCATTACACCTGTTGCTCTGACATCCAGCACTGAATCAAGTTCGTCATGACAGTTAGAGTGTGTTTCTGCTGAAGTTACTTCCTGATCACTAAAGTAGAGTTGAAGATTCTTGTCATCGTAGCTGACAGCTTTCTTCAGGGTACAGCGACCCTTTAAAACCAGCTCTCTGTGATCATTCTGTCAAATTCAGAAAAAATTTCACAGAAAATTAGTGTGCAACTAATATTGAATTTCTGCTTCAAATGGAACTTGTTCCTTGGGAATAGAACTGAAATTTGATATCTGAAAAGTTCCCCGGCATTAAAATCTCCAAAATGAAAGTTGATGAATCCTTGCTGACAATTCTTACTGACTTGAACATTACACACATGGCCCTACTTTCCCACCAGGAAGAATGGGAATCAAAGTTGATGTCAGACCCGAGGAGATTGGTGTCAGTGACTGTGGGGCTGGTTTATATCAGACGGGGGAGATTGGTGTCTGTGACTGTGGGGCTGGTTTATATCAGACAGGAGGAGATTGGTGTCAGTGACTGCAGGGCTGGTGTATATCAGGCGCAGGGAGATTATTGTCAGTGACTGTGGGGGCTGGTTTATATCAGACAGGAGGAGATTGGTGTCAGTGACTGCAAGGCTGGTGTATATCAGGCGCAGGGAGATTATTGTCAGTGACTGTGGGGCTGGTTTATATCAGATGCAGGGAGATTATTGTCAGCGTCGGTGGGGCTGATTTCAACCAGACTGGCGGAGATTGGTGTCACTGACTGTTTCGGAGAAAGTGAGGACTGCAGATGCTGGAGATCAGAGCTAAAAATGTGTTGCTGGAAAAGCGCAGCAGGTCAGGCAGCATCCAAGGAACAGGAGATTCGACGTTTCTGGCATGATTCATGAAGAAGGGCTCAAGCCCGAAACGTCGATTCTCCTGTTCCTTGGATTCTGCCTGACCTGCTGCGCTTTTCCAGCAAAACATTTTCGTCACTGACTGTCTGGCTAGTTTATATCAGAAAGGGAGGGATTGGTGTCATTGGTCTAGGGGCTGGTTTATATCAGACAGGGGGAGATTGTTACCATAGACTGTGAGGCTGATTTGTTTCAGACAGTGGGAGATTGGTGAAAGATTTTGTGGAAATGCTTTAAATTGGACTTGGGGAGTTTAGTATCACTCTCTGGGGGAATGGTTTATGTCAGGAGAGATTGGTGTCAGTGAATGAAGGGCTCGTTTATATCAGACAGGGGGAGATTGGTGTCAGTGACGGTGGGGCTGGTTTATATCAGTCAGGGGGAGATTGGTGTCAGTGTTTGTGGGGCTGGTTTACATCAGACACGGGGAGATTGCTGTCAATGACTGTGGGTATGTTTATATCAGAAAGGGGGATATTGGTGTCAGTGACTGTGGAGCTGGTTTATATCAGATAGAGGGAGATTGGTGTCAGTGACTGTGGGACTGGTTTATATCAGACAAGGGGAGGTAGGCGTCAGTGACTGTGGGGCTGGTTTATATCAGACAGAGGGAGATTGGCGTCAGTGACTCTGAGGCTGGTTTATATCAGACAGAAGGAGTTTGGTGTCAGTGACTGTGGGGCTGGTTTATATCAGACAGGGGGAGATTGGTGTCAGTGACTGTGGGTTGGTTTATATCAGACAGGTGGAGATTGTTGTCAGTGTCTGTGCGGCTGGTTTATATCAGAAAGGTGGAGATTGGTGTCAGTGTCTGTGGGGCCGGTTTATATCAGACAGGGGGAGATTGGTATCAGTGACTGTGGGTCAGCTTTTTATCAGACAGGGGGAGATTGTTGTGAGTGTCTGTGGGGCTGGTTTGTACCAGACAGGGGGAGATTAGTGTCAGTGTCTGTGTGGCTGGTTTATATCAGACAGGGGGATCTTGGCGTCAGTGACTGAGGGGCTGGTTTATATCAGACAAGGGGATCTTGGCGTCAGTGAATGAGGGGCTGGTTTATATTAGACAAGGGAAGATTGGCGTCAGTGACTGGGGGCTGGTTTATATCAGACGGGGGTAGAATAGTGTCAGGGACTGTGGGACTCTATTTTATCAGACAAGTGGAGATTGGTGTCAGTGACTGTGGGCTGGATTATATCAGACAGGGGGAGATTGGCGTCAGTGACTGTGCCTTTGCTTTATATCAGACAGAGGAAGATTGGTGTCAGTGACGGTGGGGCAAATTTATATCAGACAGGGGGAGATTGGTGTCAGTGACTGTGGGGCTGGATTATATCAGACAGGGGAGATTGGTGTCAGTGGCTGTGGGGCTGGTTTATATCAGACAAGGGAGATTGGTTTCAGTGACTGTGGGGCTGGTTTATATCAGACAAGGGAAGACTGGCGTCACTGACTGTGGGCTGCGTTATATCAGACAAGGAGTGATTGGCGTCAGTGAGTGTGAGGCTGGTTTATATCAGACAAAGGAAGACTGGCGTCAATGACTGTGGGTATGTTTATATCAGACAAGGAGAGGTTGGCGACATTGACTGAGGGGCTGGTTTATATCACACAAGGGGTCGTTGGCGTCAGTGACTGAGGGGCTGGTTTATATTAGACAAGGGAAGATTGGCGTCAGTGACTGTGGGCTGGTTTATATCAGACAAGGGGTGATTTGGCGTCAGTGACTGTGGGGCTGGTTTATATCAGACGGGGGGAGAATAGTGTCAGGGACTGGGGGACGCTATTATATCAGACAAGTGGAGATTGGTGTCAGTGACTGTGGGGCTAGTTTATATCGGACGGGGGGGATTGGTGTCAGTGACGTTGGGGCTGGTTTATATCAGACAAGGGGAGATTGGCGTCAGTCACGGTGCGTTGGTTTATATCAGACAGGTGGAGTTTTCTGTCAGTGACGGTGGGTTGGATTATATCAGACAGGGGGAGATTAGTGTCAGTGACTGTTGGGCTTGTTTATATCAGACAAGGGGTGATTGGCGTCAGTGACTGAGGGGCAGGTTTATATTAGACAAGGGAAGATTGGCGTCAGTGACTGTGGGCTGGTTTATATCAGAGAAGGGGAGATTGGCGTCAGTGAATGTAGGGCTTGTTTATATCAGACAGGGGGAGATTGGTGTCCGTGATGGTGGGTTGGTTTATATCAGACAGGAGCAGATTGGTTTCAGTGACTGTGGGGCTTGTTTATATCAGACAAGGGGAGGTTGGCGTCATTGACTGAGGGGCTGGTTGATCTCAGACAAGGGGAGGTTGGCGTCAGTGACTGTGTGGCTGGTTTATATCAGACGGGGAGAGAATAGTGTCAGGGACTGTGGGGCTCTATTATATCAGACAAGTGGAGATTGGCTGATATCAGACAGGAGGAGATTGGCGTCAGTGACTGTGGAGCTGGTTTATATCAGACAGGGGGAGATTGGTGTCAGGGACTGTGGGGCTGGTTTAGATCAGACAGGGGGAGACTGGTAAAACCAATGACTGCAGATGCTGGAAACCAGATTCTGGATCAATGGGGCTGGAAGAGCACAGCAATTCAGGCAGCATTCCTGTGTTAGTGACTGTGGGGCTGGTTTAGATCAGACAGGGGCAGATTGGTCTCAGTGACTGTGGGGCTGGTTTATATCAAATGGGGAGATTGGTGTCGGTGACTGTGGAGCGGGCTTATATCATACAGGGGCAGATTGGTGTCAGTGACTGTGGGGCTGGTTTATATCAGACAGGGGGAAATTGGTGTCAGTGACTGTGAGCTGGTTTATATTAGACAGGGGGAGATTGGTGTCAGTGACGGTAGGGCAGGTTTAAATCAGACAGGGGGAAATTGGTGTCAGTGACTGCAGGGCAGGTTTAAATCAGACAGAGGGAAATTGGTGACAGTGACTGTGGGTTGGTTTATATCAGACAGGCAGAGATTGGTGTCAGTGTCT
>NW_025214758.1:6608-10991 GCF_004010195.1 Chiloscyllium plagiosum | reverse complement strand
TATATCAGACAGGGGGAGATTGGTGTCAGTGACTGTGGGACTGGTTTATATCAGACAGGGGGAGTTTGGCGTCAGTGTCTTTCGGGCTGGAATATATCAGACAGGGGGAGATTGGTGTCAGTGACTGTGGGTCTGGTTTATATCAGACAGGGGGAGATTTGTGTCAATGACTGTGGGTATGTTTATATCAGACAGGGGAAGATTGGTAGCAATGACTGTGGGTTTATTTATATCAGGCAGGGGGAGATTGGTGTCAGTGACTGTGGGTATGTTTATATCAGTCAGGGGGAGATTGGTGTCAGTGACTGTGGGACTGGTTTATATCAGACAGGGGGAGTTTGGCGTCAGTGTCTTTCGGGCTGGAATATATCAGACAGGGGGAGATTGGTGTCAGTGACTGTGTAGCTGGTTTACATCAGACTCGTGGAGATTGCTGTCAGTGACACTGGGGCTGGTTTACATCAAACTGGGGGAGATTGGTGTCAGCGACTGTGGGGCTGTATTATATCAGACAGGGGGAGATTGGTGTCAATGACTGTGGGTATGTTTATATCAGACAGGGGCAGGTTAGCGTCAGTGACTGTGGGGCTGGTTTAGATCAGACACGGGGAGATTGCTGTCAATGACTGTGGGTATGTTTGTATCAGACAGGGGGAGATTGGTGTCAGTGACTGTGTGGCTAGTTTATATCAGTCAGGGGGAGATTGGTGTCAGTGACTGTGGGGCTTGTTTATATCAAACAAGGGGAGGTTGCCGTCATTGACTGAGGGGCTGGTTTATATCAGACAGGGGGCGATTGGTATCAGTGACGGTGGGTTGGTTTATATCAGACAGGTGGAGATTGGTGTCAGTAACTGTCGGGCTTGTTTATATCCGACAATGGGTGATTGGCGTCAGTGACTGTTTTATATGACAGGGGGAGATTGCTGTCAATGACTGTGGGTATGTTTATATCAGGCAGGGGAAGATTGGTGTCAGTGATTGTGGGGCTTGTTTAGATCAGACAGGCGGAGATTGCTGTCAATGACTGTGGGTATATTTATATCAGACACGGGGAGATTGGTGTCAGTGACTGTGGGCTGGTATATATCAGACAGGGGGAGATTGGTGACAGTGACTGTGGGGCTGGTTTACATCAGACAGGGGGAGATTGCTGTCAATGAGTGTAGGTATGTTTATATTAGACAGGGGGACATTGGTGTCTGTGACTGTGGGGCTGGTTTACATCAGACACGGGGAGATTGCTGTCAATGACTGTGGGTATGTTTATATCAGACAGGGGGAGATTGGTGTCAGGGACTGTGGGGCTGGTTTATATCAGACAGGGGGAGATTGATGTCAGTGACTGTGGGGCTGGATCATATCAGACTGGAGGAGATTGGTGTCAGGCACTGTGCGTCTGGTTTATATCAGACAGGGGGAGATTGATGTCAGCGACTGTGGGACTGGTTTATACCAGACAATGTGGAGAATGGTGTCAGTGACTGTCGGGCTGGATTATAGCAGACAGAGGGAGATTGGTATCAGTGACTCTGCAGCTGGTTGATATCAGACAGGGGGAGATGGGTGTCAGGGTCTGTGGGTCTGCAGACAGGGGGAGATTGGCGTCAGTGACTGTGGGGCTGGTTGATATCAGGCAGGGGGAGAATGGTGTCAGTGTCTGTGGGGCTGGTTTATGTCAGACAGGGGGAGATTGGTGTCAGGGACTGTGTGTCTGGTTTATATCAGACAAGGGGAGATTGGTGTCAGTGACTGTGGGGCTGGATTATATCTGACAGGAGGACATTCGCTTCAGTGACTGTGGGCTGGTTTATATCAGACAGGATGAAACTGGCGTCAGTGACTGTGGGGCTGGATTATATCAGACAGGTGGAGATTGGTGTCAGTTACTGTGGGCTGCTTTATATCAGACAGGGGGAAATTGGCTTCAGTGACTGTGGGGCTGGTTTATATCAGACAGGGGGTGATTGGTGTCAGTGACTCTGGAGCTGGTTGATATCAGACATGGGGAGATGGGTGTCAGGTTCTGTGGATCTGGTTTATATCAAAAGGGGGAGATTGGCGTCATTGACTGTGGGGCTGGTTGATATCAGGCAGGGGGAGAATGGTGTCAGTGTCTGTGGGACTGGTTTATGTCAGACAGGTGGAGATTGGTGTACGTGACTGTGGGGTTGGTTTATATCAGACAGGGGGAGATTGGTGTCAGTGACAGTCGGGCTGGATTATATCAGACAGAGGGAGATTGGTGTCAGTGACTGTGGAGCTTTTTTATATCAGACAGGGGGAGATTGGTGTCAGTGACTGTGGGGCTGGATTATATCAGACAGGGGGAGATTGGTGTCAGTTACTGTGGGCTGGTTGATATCAGACAGGTGGAGATTGGTGTCAGTGATTGTGAGTCTGGTTTATATCAGACAGGGGGAGATTGGTGTCAGTGATTTTGGGGCTGGATTATATCAGACAGAGGGAGATTGGTGTCAGTGACTGTGGAGCTGGTTGATATCATACAGGGGGAGATTGGCGTCAGTGACTGTGGGACTGGGTTATATCAGACGGGGGAGATTGGTGTCAGGGTGTGTGGGTCTGATTTATATCAGACAGGGGGAGATTAGTGTCAGTGACTGTGGGGCTGGTTTCTATCAGACAGCGGGCGATTGGTGTCAGTGCCTGTGGGGCTTGTTTCTATCAGACACGGGGAGATTGGTGTCAGTGACAGTCGGGCTGGATTATATCAGACAGTGGAAAATTGTTGTCAGTGACTGTGGAGCTGGTTGATATCAGACAAGGGGAGATTGGTGTCAGGGACCATTTAGGTAGTAGTCTGCCTTCCTGTTCTTGCCACCAAAGTGGATAACCATACATTTATCCACATTAAACTGCATCTGCCATGCATCTGCCCACTCACTTAACTTGTCCAGGTCACCCTGTAATCTCCTAACATCCTCATCACATTTCACCCTGCCACCCAGCTTTGTATCATCAGCAAATGTGCGAATGTTATTGCTGATACCATCTTCTATATCATTAATATATATTGTAAAAAGCTGCGGTCCCAGCAGGGATCCCTCCGGTACCCCACTGGTCACTGCCTGCCAATCCGAAATGGAGCCATTTATCACGACCCTTTCTTTCCTATTAGCCAACCAATTTTCAATCCAATCTAGTACTTTGCCCCCGATACCCTAATTTTACTCACTAATCTCCTGTGTGGGACTTGATCAAAAGCTTTCTGAAAATCCAGGTACGCTACATCTACTGGATTTCCCTCGTCCAACTTCATAGTTACAGCCTCACAAAATTCAAGAAGATTAGTCAAGCATGATTTCCCCTTCATAAATCCATGCTGACTCTGTCCTATCCTGTTACTACTATCCAGATGTGCAGCAATTTCATCCTTTATAATATACTCCAGCATCTTTCTCACCACTGAGGTCAGACGAACTGGTCAGACAGGGGGAGATTGGTGTCAGCGACTGTGCGGCTGGTTTATATCAGACAAGGGGAGATGGTGTCAGTGACTGTGGGGCTGGTTTATATCAGACAGGGGGAGAATGGTCACAGGGACTGTGGGGCTGGTTTATATCAGACAGGTGGAGATTGTTGTCAGTGACTGTGGGGTCTGGTTTATATTACAGCCTGAAAACAGGCCCTTGGGCCCAACAAGTCCACACCGACCCGCCGAAGCGCAACCCACCCATACCCCTACATTTACCCATTACCTAACACTACGGGCAATTTAGCATGGCCAATTCACCTGACCTGCACATCTTTGGATCGTGGGAGGAAACCGGAGCACCCGATGGAAACCCACGCAGACACGGGGAGAATGTGCAAACTCAACACAGTCAGTCGCCTGAGGCGGGTCTCAGGCGCTGTTAGGCAACAGTGCGAAACACAGTGGCACCGTGCCGCCCACAATCAGCCTGGGGGAGATTGGTGTCAGGGACTGTGGGGCTAGTTTATGACATTCAGGAGGAGATTGTTGTCAGTGACTGTGGGGTTGGATTATATCAGGCAAGGGGACATTTGTGTCAGTGACTGTGGGGCTGGATTATATTAGACAATAGGAGATTAGTGAAAGAATTTGTGGGAATGGTTTAAATTGGACTTGTGGAGATTGGTATCAGTCGCTGGGGTCTGGTTTATATCAGGAGCGATTGGTGTCAGTGAATGAGGGGATCGTTTATATCAGACAGGGGGAGATTGGCGTCCGTGACTGTGGGGCTAGTTTATATCAGACAGGGGGAGATTGGTGTCAGGGACTGTGGGGCTGGTTTATATGAGACAAGGGGAGATTGGCGTCAGTGACTGTGCGGCTAGTTTATATCAGACAAGGGGAGATTGGCGTCAGTGGCTGGGTGGCTGGTTTATATCAGGCAGGAG
>NW_025214758.1:0-5895 GCF_004010195.1 Chiloscyllium plagiosum | reverse complement strand
GTCTGGTTTATATCAGAGAGGGGGAGAATGGTGTCAGTCACTGTGGCGCTGGTATATATCAGACAGGGGGAGATTGGTGTCAGTGCCTGTGGGGCTGGTTTATATCAGAGAGAGGGAGATTGGTGTCAGTCACTGTGGCGCTGGTTTATATCAGACAGGGGGAGATTGGTGTCAGTGTCTGTGGGGCTGGTTTATATCAGACAGGGGGTGATTGGTGTCAGTGTCTGTGTGTCTGGTTCATATCAGAGCGGGGGAGATTGGTGTCAGTCACTGAGGCGCTTGTTTATACCAGACAGGGGGAGTTTTTTTTCAATGTCTGTGGGGCTGGTGTATATCAGACAGGGGGAGATTGGTGTCAGACACTGTGGCGCTGGTTTATATCAGACAAGGGGAGATTGGTGTCAGTGTCTATTGGCCTGGTTTATATCAGACAGGGGGAGATTGGTGTCTGGGACTGTGGGGATGGTTTATATCAGACAGGGGAGATTGGTGTCAGTGACTCTGTTGCTGGTTTATATCAGACAGGGTGCGATTAGGTCAGTGTCTTTGGGGCTGATTTATGTCAGACAGGGGGAGATTGGTTTCAGTGACTGTGGGGCTGATTTATATCAGACTGGGTGAGTGTGGTGTCAGTGACAGTGGGCTGGTTTATATCAGAGAAGAGGAGATTGGTGTGATTAGGTCAGTGTCTTTGGGGCTGATTTATGTCAGACAGGGGGAGATTGGCTTCAGTGACTGTGGGGCTGATTTATATCAGACTGGGTGAGTGTGGTGTCAGTGACAGTGGGCTGGTTTATATCAGAGAAGAGGAGATTGGTGTCAGGGACTGTTAGGTTGGTTTATATCAGACGGGGAGATTGTTGTCAGTGACTGTTGGTCTGCTTTATATCAGACAGGGGGAGATTGGTGTCTGGGACTGTGGGGATGGTTTATATCAGACAGGGGAGATTGGTGTCAGTGACTCTGTGGCTGGTTTATATCAGACAGGGTGCGATTAGGTCAGTGTCTTTGGGGCTGATTTATGTCAGACAGGGGGAGATTGGTTTCAGTGACTGTGGGGCTGATTTATATCAGACTGGGTGAGTGTGGTGTCAGTGACAGTGGGCTGGTTTATATCAGAGAAGAGGAGATTGGTGTCAGGGACTGTTAGGTTGGTTTATATCAGACGGGGAGATTGTTGTCAGTGACTGTTGGTCTGCTTTATATCAGACAGGGGGAGATTGGTGTCTGGGACTGTGGGGATGGTTTATATCAGACAGGGGAGATTGGTGTCAGTGACTCTGTGGCTGGTTTATATCAGACAGGGTGCGATTAGGTCAGTGTCTTTGGGGCTGATTTATGTCAGACAGGGGGAGATTGGTTTCAGTGACTGTGGGGCTGATTTATATCAGACTGGGTGAGTGTGGTGTCAGTGACAGTGGGCTGGTTTATATCAGAGAAGAGGAGATTGGTGTCAGGGACTGTTAGGTTGGTTTATATCAGACGGGGAGATTGTTGTCAGTGACTGTTGGTCTGCTTTATATCAGACAGGGGGAGATTGGTGTCTGGGACTGTGGGGATGGTTTATATCAGACAGGGGAGATTGGTGTCAGTGACTCTGTGGCTGGTTTATATCAGACAGGGTGCGATTAGGTCAGTGTCTTTGGGGCTGATTTATGTCAGACAGGGGGAGATTGGTTTCAGTGACTGTGGGGCTGATTTATATCAGACTGGGTGAGTGTGGTGTCAGTGACAGTGGGCTGGTTTATATCAGAGAAGAGGAGATTGGTGTCAGGGACTGTTAGGTTGGTTTATATCAGACGGGGAGATTGTTGTCAGTGACTGTTGGTCTGCTTTATATCAGACAGGGGGAGATTGGTGTCTGGGACTGTGGGGATGGTTTATATCAGACAGGGGAGATTGGTGTCAGTGACTCTGTGGCTGGTTTATATCAGACAGGGTGCGATTAGGTCAGTGTCTTTGGGGCTGATTTATGTCAGACAGGGGGAGATTGGTTTCAGTGACTGTGGGGCTGATTTATATCAGACTGGGTGAGTGTGGTGTCAGTGACAGTGGGCTGGTTTATATCAGAGAAGAGGAGATTGGTGTCAGGGACTGTTAGGTTGGTTTATATCAGACGGGGAGATTGTTGTCAGTGACTGTTGGTCTGCTTTATATCAGACAGGGGGAGATTGGTGTCTGGGACTGTGGGGATGGTTTATATCAGACAGGGGAGATTGGTGTCAGTGACTCTGTGGCTGGTTTATATCAGACAGGGTGCGATTAGGTCAGTGTCTTTGGGGCTGATTTATGTCAGACAGGGGGAGATTGGTTTCAGTGACTGTGGGGCTGATTTATATCAGACTGGGTGAGTGTGGTGTCAGTGACAGTGGGCTGGTTTATATCAGAGAAGAGGAGATTGGTGTCAGGGACTGTTAGGTTGGTTTATATCAGACGGGGAGATTGTTGTCAGTGACTGTTGGTCTGCTTTATATCAGACAGGGGGAGATTGGTGTCTGGGACTGTGGGGATGGTTTATATCAGACAGGGGAGATTGGTGTCAGTGACTCTGTGGCTGGTTTATATCAGACAGGGTGCGATTAGGTCAGTGTCTTTGGGGCTGATTTATGTCAGACAGGGGGAGATTGGTTTCAGTGACTGTGGGGCTGATTTATATCAGACTGGGTGAGTGTGGTGTCAGTGACAGTGGGCTGGTTTATATCAGAGAAGAGGAGATTGGTGTCAGGGACTGTTAGGTTGGTTTATATCAGACGGGGAGATTGTTGTCAGTGACTGTTGGTCTGCTTTATATCAGACAGGGGGAGATTGGTGTCTGGGACTGTGGGGATGGTTTAACGTGCAAACTCCACACAGTCAGTCGCCTGAGGCGGGAATTGAACCCGGGTCTCAGGCGCTGTGAGTTCTGTATCCAAATGGTGAGTTCTCCCTGTACTCCATGAGATCTGGCCTTGCTCACCAGTCTCCCATGGGGAACCTTGTCGAACGCCTTACTGAAGTCCATATAGATCACATCTATCGCTCTGCCCTCATCAATCTTCTTTGTTACTTTTCAAAAAACTCAATTAAGTTTATGCAAGGACCCGGGTAATGGTCTGTAGGTCTGGGTTCAAATCCTGCCAGATGACGGCAATTCGTACCATGTGTGGAATTTGAATCCAATTTGTTTTTAAATCTTGGAATTAGGATTCTAATGGTGACCATTATCGATTGTTGGAAAAATCCATGTGGTTCATCAATGAGCTTTAGGGAAGGAAAACGTGTGACTCCAAACCAACAGCAATTTGATTGACTCTTTACTACTCTCTGGGCAATTAGGGATGGACAATAAATGCAGGCCTAGCCAGTGATACTCACATCCTGTGAAAGAATAAAAAATAAAGGCAGCACAATTTTCCCATTGCAAGAGAAAGTGAAAGCAGCAAATACTTCTCCATATTCAAAACCCCACCAGAGCAATTTGTGAAATAAGCAGCATGATGTTAATTAATCAACTGTACTTGTTCTGTCCAAGAAAAACATTCCAGGACATAGGAGCAGAGGTTTGGGGTTTGGACAGCAGTAATGGGGAATGGGAAATGGGAAATGGAGAAGAGGCCAGAGTTGGAGGAATGTGTACATCTCAAAGGATTGTGAAGTGCAGTCTTCCAGTTACAGAGATCAGAAGGGGTGCAGCCACGGACACATTCTTAAACAAGGATGAGAATTCTCAAATTGAGTAACTTCTGGATCAGGAGCCAGTGTGGGACAAAAAGAATGAGATGATGTATAAAGAAAGGAGTGGATGGCAACCTGGTCAACCCACTCTCCTATTCCCCCAACCACCGTTTGCCTCACCCATCACAGAAATTATAGGGCATACATTGGACATACTGGGAAATTACCTTGGGTGGAGGCAAGGCAAATGCAACCATGAGGAACTGCATGAAAAGAGAGGGATCTGTAAAGGGGACTGAGTGTAAGTTAGGACTCTGGGAATAGACCCTTGAATCAGTTCAAGTTTCAGACAAATGTTAGATGGAAGGGAAGCTGGGAAGTATTGCAATAGTTGCATAATAGAAACCTTCTTCACAGAAGTGTATTTTCTAAGGTGATCACATTTTACAAGACTCTCAGTTGTATCAAACCTTGATCAAGAGGCAGTTTTATTCCAATTTTGTTAGCATTACTAATTGGAAGTAATTTTGATTTGAGATTGTAGAAAATTCATAACATTGATATCATTGTCTGCATTGATTACTCCAGTTCTGGCATCTGTTGTGGTCTCACTTTAATCATTCTGCTATGAAAGTTGTGCCTTCAGCCATCCAGATCTTGGGCTCATATGGCAATCCAAATTCAGGTTCCTATCAATGGTAACTGCCAGGATGTTGATAGTGGGGGATTTAATGAGAGAAGTGCCATTGAGTGTCAGGGTATGATGGTTAGGTTTTCACTTGCGTGGCCTGAATGTTACTTGCCACTGACCAACTCAAACTTGGATTTTGTCCAAGCGTTGCTGCATTTGAACACCTTCCTGCATTATCTGAGGCATTGTGAAAGATCCTCAACATTGAACAATTATCAATGAACAACCCCATTTCTGATCTTAGGAGGGAAGGAAGATCGTTAATGAAACGTTTGAATTTGATTGGGTTTGGGATACTACCCGGAGAAATAGTTGAAGAGATGTCTTGAAACAGAGATAACTGACATCGAACACCATAACCAACATCCTTTGTAAGGTATAACTTCAACTGACAGAGAATTTCTCCCCGATACTCGTCGATTCCAGTTTTGCAAGGGCTTCTTGATATTATACTTGATCAAATTTAGCTTTGATGTCAAGAGCTGTCACTCTCACTTTATCTTTGAAATTCATCGTGGGCGGCACGGTGACACAATGGTTAGCACTGCTGGCTCACAGCGCCAGAGACCCAGGTTCAATTCCCACCTCAGGTAACTGTCTATGTGGAGTTTGCACATTCTCCCCGTGTCTGCATGGGTTTCCTCTGCGTTTCCGGTTTCCTCCCACAGTCCAAAAATGTGCAGGTCAGGTGAATTGACCGTGCTACATTGCCTGTAGTGTTAGGTGAAGGGGTAAATGTAGGGGAATGAGTCTGGGTGGGTTGCTCTTTGGAGGGTCAGTGTGGACTTGTTGGGCTGAAGGGCCTGTTTCCACACTAAGTAATCTAATCTCTTTTATCTATGCTTAATCCAAGGCTATAATGAAGTCAGGAGCCAAGTACCATTGGCTGAAGCCAAACTCTATGTCAGTGGGTGGGTTATTGTTAAGAAAGTGCAGCTTGATAGCAATTTTGCTGATATCTTCCATAACTTTTCTGATGATTGAAGTGGACTGATGGGGTGGTAACTGTTCAGGTTAGTTTTGTCCTGCATTTCGTGTACAGGACAAATCTGGGCAATATTCCAAATTGGTGGATAGATGCCATTGTTGCAGTTGAAACAGCTTGGTTCAAGAAGTGGAGGTCTTCCGTACTAGTCAGACTGTTACCCGGAACCATAGCCTGTACAGTATCCAGTGCCTTCAACTACTTCTTAATGTTACATGGAGTGAATCAAATTGGCTGGAAACAGGCATCAGTGATGCTTGGGACCTCTAGACGAGACCAGGTTAGATCATCCATTGACGCTTGTGACTGAAGGTTGGTGCATTGATGTGCTGGGCTCCCCTATCATTGAGGATAAGGATAAATGTGGAGTTTGCTCCTCCAGTGAGTTTTTTTAGTTGTCCACCACCACTCATGAGTAGATGTCCCAGGACTCAGGTCTGAGTTTGCCTCCTGCGAAGTGTCTTATAGGTGCTATATAAATAGGTAACACAGGGTTGTCATCACATTGGCAATATTAAGGTTCAAATCCGGCAATCAAATCCCTCTAAGCTCAATAATAATAAAA
>NW_025214757.1:47945-50161 GCF_004010195.1 Chiloscyllium plagiosum | reverse complement strand
CAAAGCCAACACACCAGAACATCCCATCATATTAGGCAATGGGACCCGGTGTGAGAACCTCTCTGGCTATGTCGAAGGCATCTTGAAACCCATTGTGTAGGGGATCCCCAGCTTCTGTCACTTACAGGTACCATAAACAGGCTGTAGACATTCACCTTCACAGAGCAGGGGAAGTCAGTGATTTTCTTACAGAAACTCAGCACTCACGGACCAGTCAAACCAGGAACATTCCAATTCACAATGGACGTTTCAGCACTCTACACCAGCACCCCCACAATGATGGCATCGTGGCAACAGCCTCAGTACTCAACAACAACAACTGCCAATCTCCGAATACCATCCTACAACTCATCCGCTTTATCCTCGATCACAACGTCTTCACCTTTGACAATCAGTTCTTATCCAGATACATGGAACAGCCATGGGGACCAAATTTGCACCCCAATGTCTAACATTTTCATGCACAACTTCGAACAAGACTTCTTCTCTACACAGGACCTCCAACCAACACTACACACCAGGTATATTGACAACATTTTCTTCCTCTGGACCCAAGGCGAGGAGTCACTGATAAAACTACACAGTGATGTCAACAAGTTTCATCCCACCATCAAACTCACTATGGAATACTCTCTACTATCTGTCTTAATCCTGGACACATGCATCTCCATCAAGGATGAGCACCTCAGCACTTCACTCTACCGCAAACCCACGGATAACCTCACGATGCTACACTTCTCCAGCTTCCACCTGAAACATATCAGGCTCATCTCATCGACCGCCAGTTCCGACATTTTTGAGTGCGAGCAGCAGCAGAGTGTAAAGGAACCAGAAGGCTACAGCTAAGGTGAGACAGTTTGTTTTAAAATTACTTACCGGTAGCGGGCAGCGGTGTTTTTTTTTTCTCTTTTCACAGAAAGAGCGGGAGCAGCAGGGGGAAGTAACGAAGACCAGAGGGGCAGCCGGGTAGGTTTTTTCCCTATAAAAGCATGCAGGAGAAGAACCCGAGGGACTACAGAGGTAGTGCCTCCCAACGTCCCTCCTCCTCTAACCTAATAATAAGACCCGTTGTGGTAAGTAGGAAAGTGCTGCATTTTGCTTGTTCTATTCTTTAGACCCAGATTTTTTTTTTAAAAAAAGGTTACTTTTAGAGGGATGGCAGTGAAGGCAGTACAATGTTCCTCTTGCAACATGTTTGAGGTGAGGGATGCCATGGACGTCCCTGCTGATTACACTTGCAGGAAGTGCACCCATTTCCAGCTCCTCAAAGACCGTGTTAGGGAACTGGAGCTGGAGTTGGATGAACTTAGGATCATTCGGGAGGCAGAGGGGGTCATAGATCGGAGCTTTAGGGAAGTAGTAACTCCAAAGATTGCTGACAGATGGGTGATGTGAGGGGGACTGGGAGGAAGCAGCCAGTGCAGGGACCCCCTGCGGCCGTTCCCCTCAAGGGGGAGGTGTGGCATTGCTTGTAAAGATCATATTACAGCGGTGGAAAGGACGATGGATGAAGACTCGCCATCTGAGGTAGTTTGGGCTGAGGTTAGGAGTTTTTTACAGGCCTCCTAATAGTCCTAGAAACGTAGAAGAAAGGATTGCGAGGATGATTCAGGAGAAGAGTGAAAGTAATAGGGTGGTTGTTATGGGGGACTTTAACTTTCCTGATATTGACTGGGAAAGCTATAGCTCGAGTTCGTTAGATGGGTCGGTGTTTGTCCAATGTGTGCAGGAGGCTTTCCTGACACAATATGTAGACAGGCCAACAAGAGGTGAGGCCATACTGGATTTGGTTCTGGGTAACGAACCAAATCCAGTATGGCCTCACCTCTTGTTGGCCTATCTACATATCGTGTCAGGAAACCCTCCTGCACACAATGGACAAACACCGACCCATCTAACGAACTCAAGCTATAGCTTTCCCAGTCAATATCAGGAAAGTTAAAGTCCCCCATAACAACCACCCTATTACTGTCACTCATCTCCTGAATCACCTTCCCAATCCTTTCTTCAATGATTCTAGGACTATTAGGAGGCCTGTAAAAGACTCCTAACAGGGTGACCTCACCTTTCCTATTCCGAACCTCAGCCCAAACTACCTCAGATGGCAAGTCCTCATCAATCGTCCTTTCCACCACTGTAATACTATCTTTGACAAGCAATGCCACACCTCCCCCTCTTTTACCCCCACCTCTGACCCTACTAAAACATTTAAAACC
>NW_025214757.1:41138-43733 GCF_004010195.1 Chiloscyllium plagiosum | reverse complement strand
AGGAACCTTTCACAAGAGACTTAATTGACTGCGTAGGTCTCCTACCTCAAACAAAAAGTGACCCAGTCAGATCAAGGATCAAACTTCACATGCAAACTATTTAAAGAGGTAATGGATAACTTGAAAATAAAGCAATTTAACTCTACTGCATACTATCTGGAATCACAGGGAGCGTGAGAGAGATAGCATCAAACACTGAAGACCATGTTGAGGGTTTATGGTCAGCATTATCCAGATGATTGGGATAAGGGAATTCCTTTCGTACTTTTTGCGACCAGAGATACACTGAATGAATCAACCAAATTCAATCCATTTCAATTAATTTTTGGGCACGAAGTAAGCGGACCATTACAATTGGTTATGGAGAAATTAATAACTCAGAATTCAGAGACAATTCATTTGGAAGATGTGTCAAATTTTAGGGAACGATTAAATAGAATTGGAGAGCTGGCTATACAGCATTTTAAAAGTGTCACAGCATGCAATGAAACCGGAAGTGGATAAGAAATCACAAATTCGCAATTTTGCAATTGGGAATAAGGCATTGGTGTTATTTCCAGTAACAAGCGGTCCTTCAAAAGTACAGTTTACTGCATTTTATCAAATTGTGAAGAAATTTAGTAAGGCAAACTACTTGATAAGGACACCAGATAGGAAGAAATCTCACCCAGTGTATCATGTGAATATGCTGGAAAGGCATTCTAATCGTGAAGGAAAGCAAGAGGAGAAGTTGTGCATGATTACAGCACAGAAGGAAGAACCAAGCTCAGTGGGTTCGTAATTGGGCATTCCTCAAATCAAATTGAACAATTAGGAAGCTTTCAATAATTGGGATGAATTATTGAGTTACCTTCCAAAAGAAAATCAAAATGACCTGAAAGAGTTCTTTCTATCACATGGAGAGATACATGGAAATAAACTGGGAAGTAGTAACCTATTTGTGCATGATGTATATATAGGAGATGCTGTTCTGATTAAACAATATCCTTATAGGCATAACCCTCTAAAGTTGGCACAGGTTCAGAAGAAGGGAGAGCGCATGCTCCAAGATGGCATAATCAAAGTGAGTTGCAGTGACTGGAGCTCACCCATAGTCATGGTGCCAAATTCAGATGGTACCCAACGGTTATGTGTGGAGTATTGCAAAGTCAACGCAATTACAAAGACTGATGCACATCCAATTCCACGCTTGAAGCACTGTGTCGAAAAAGTGGGATAAGCAACTTACATTTGTAAGTTGGGCTTGCTCAGTGGTCACTGTCAAGTACCTCTGCCAGAGACAGCAAAGGCAAATTCGGCGTTTTAACGCTAATTGGATTATATCAGTTCAGAGTCATGGAATTTGGTATGCAAAACGCTCCAGCCACATTTCAGAGACTGATAATAAGGTCATTGCTCGATTATCCAACGATGTGGTGTACATTGATAACCTGGTGATTTTTAGTCACTCATGGAAGGAATATTTACAGCATTTATCCGACTTGTTCGATCGAACGCGGAAGGCAGGCTTGGTGGTAAACCTAGCTAAAAGTGGATTTGCGAGTGCCAAGTCACATTCCTGGGCCATGTCATTGGACATGAACAAATGGCCCCACGAGATACGAAAACTAAAGTAATTGAGGAATATCCCACATCATCGACAAAAAATGCAGTACTTTGGTTGCTGGGATTGACTGGATTTTATCAAAAGGTTGGGCCAAACTTTAGCATTGTGGATGCTCCACTCACCGAATTGTTTCAAACTGGCAAGTGGACAGAGGACTGTCAATTGGTCTTTGACATCCTAAAAGCTGTGTTAACTACTGCCCCCAGTATTAGCCACATCGGATTGGACGAAGCCTTTCAAGGAGCAATCAATGCCAGTGATGTGGGTATTGGTGCGGTTGTCCTGCGGGAGGATTATGAGGGAATCGAAAGACTCATTCGGGTATTTTTCCAGGAAGTTGAACTTTCATCAACAGAAATTTTCAACGGTGGAGAAAGAGATTTTAAGCATGGCGTTGGCATTGCAGCATTTCAGTGTTTGTATTATGAAAAATGCATCGGAGACAATCGCATACACTGATCACAACCCATTGGCATTTGTGGAAACATTTAATGATAAAAATGTCAGACTGTTTAGATGGAGGTTGTTCTTGCAGCCATTCAATTTGACAATTGTGTATGTGGCAGGTCATGAGAACGTGATTGCAAATGCGTTATTGAGACTCAAATGAGATACAGAGGTGTTCGGTGGTGCATGTGCTCTGGCCTGAAATTGCATGGGTTTGTGCATGTTAATGTAGTGTTTGTTAATATAGTGTTTGTTTGTGTTTAGACTACTAACTGGGTTTGAAGGGTTTTAAATGCAGCCATCGTTTGTTATTGATGGTTCATTATTGAGACTCAAATGAGATACAGAGGCGTTCGGTGGTGCGTGTGCTCTGGCCTGAAATTGCATGGGTTTGTGCATGTTAATGTAGTGTTTGTTAATATAGTGTTTGTTTGTGTTTAGACTACTAACTGGGTTTGAAGGGTTTTAAATGCAGCCATCGTTTGTTATTGATGGTTCATTTTTTTACAAGAAGAGGTGTCGCATAACTAGTCTCTTTTTTT
>NW_025214757.1:24691-39163 GCF_004010195.1 Chiloscyllium plagiosum | reverse complement strand
AGCCACTTACCTCCCTTCCATTCTTCTGATCAACTCTGCTTCCAGCTACCAACCGATTCAGTCCTCCCATTGCCAACTCGATGATACCCTCTACCTGTGTTCACCTATTCCCATCTCGCCACTCTGCCTCCTCTTCCCACACAGCGCCTTTTATCTGTCGACGTCCTTACCCCAACCCCAGTCCAGAAGAAGTGTTACGCCCAGAGAATTGACTTCTCTACCTCCTGATACTGCCTGGCTTGTTGTGTTCTTCCAGCCTCCTGCGCACCTACTTTGGATTCCAACATCTGCATTTTTTTTTAAAAAATGTCTTCTTGTGTAATCAGCAGGAGAGTGAATGGCTTGTGCCTTTTCTTATCCAATAATTTTGATGGGCTGAATGGATTTCTTATATTACTGTGTAACCAGCATGACTTGCTGAATGAGCACTTTTGTTTACATTGGAAATGTATAGTGTCCATCAGCAATTTTATATTAATGTAACCTTTACATTAACAGCACAAGCTTGAATGTTACCCAGATTTTATATTTTAGTACCTGAGGAGGTGAAATGGTATACTCTTCATAGAACATCCCCATCTCTCATTGTATGATGGAGGGAAAGATATTGATGAACCAGCTGAAGATGTTTGTGCCGAGGAAGCTACCCTGACGATTGCCCACAGAGATATTCAGGGACTGAGAGGATTGATCTCCACCAGCTACATTGTGTTCTGAATAACCCAAACAGTGGAGTTTACACCATTGCCTTTAAGTTCAATCTTGTTCAGACTCCTTGACACTTGCTCAGTCAAATCCTGTCAGGGCCAATCACTCTATCACTGTGTCTGTAGCTTTTGTTCATGTCAATAGACCAAGGTAAATGTGTGGGGCGTGTTTCCTACTCTCAGAGTGTAATAACTGTTGGGGCCTCTCTATCCCAGATAGCTACATCACTGAAATGTTTGGGGGCACGGGTTGTGTTAATGGATTTTGACACATCAGAGAGTTGAGGGCTGCAAAGAATTGGGCATGAAAAGAGAAATTGCGGCCGGGAGCAGATCACGCCTGACCTTACTGAAGGGGAGGGTAGACTGAAGGAACTAAATAGCCTCCTGTTATTCCAGTATACCTGATAGTCCAGTCACTTTGTGGTCTCTTCATTTTCATGTGGTTACTGACATTAAGGAGCTGAATAAACTGATACTGTTGCTGCATAATCTAAACTAGGTCTAGTTCTATCGACTCGAGGGGCTGATTGGCCTCTTACTATAACCGTATATCATGCTCCAGGGGCTGAACTGTCTCGATCTTTCAGGTGTAACTGAAATCCATATGGACTAAATCTACCGCCCAGGAGAAAGGGAGAATTGCAGATGCTGGAGATCAGAGTTGAAAAGTAAGGGAGAATTGCAGATGCTGGAGATCAGAGTTGAAAAGTGTGACACTGGAAAAGCACAGCAGGTCATGCAGCTCCCGAGAAGCAGAAAAATCTATGTTTTGGACATACCTGATGTAGGATTTATGCCCGAAACGTCGATTCTCCTGCCCCTCGAATGCTGCCTTACCTGCTGTGCTTTTCCAGCACCACACATTTCGACACCTACCGGCCTGCCCTAGTAAACTTTCCTTGTCCCGTCATCAAATAAGTTTGACAAATTCGTCAGGCGTGAAGTTCCACTCACAAAGCCATGCTTATGATTCTTAATCAAACCCTGTTTTCGAAATGCATGTGCATCTTATCCCTCAGAATCTTCTCAGGTAACATACCTACCACAGAGGTTAAACCGAATAGTCCGTAGTTCCCAAGTTTTTTTGTTTCAGTCCTGCTTGAATAAGGATACAACATTTGCTATCCTCCAATCTTCTGGGACTTCACCTGTGGTTAATGATGATCAAAATTGTCAGCCAGGGCCCCACAAATTCTCCTCCACCCGTTTGCAGTGTTCTTGGGTATATCTGATAATGAGATTTATCCACCTTCAAACATTCCAATAGGACAGATACCTCCTTTACTGTGATAAGGGTTGTCACTAAGATATCGCCAATAACTTCCCCAAGTTCCCGAGTCCTCATGATTTTCTCTACGGTAAACACAGAAGAGAAATATTCGTTGAGGACTTAACCCATCACTTATGGTTCCACACATACATGTCCACTTTGGTCTTTGAGGGGTCTTATTCTCTCTCTCTAGTTATTGTTTTTCCTTTAATAAACTTAAAGTACTCCTTTGGATTCACCCTGATCTCCTCAGCCAAGGCTCTTTCGTGTCCACATTTCGCCCTCTTGATTTCATTCTTCAGTAAACTCCTGTATCCCCTATATACTTCCAGTGATTCCCTTGCTCCCAGCTGAGCTATATCTGAGCCATGCGTCCCTTTTTTCTGACCAAATCCTCAATATCTCTTATCATCTCGGGTTACTCATTCCTGTAAACTTTCCTTTCAACCTCACAGGAACATATAGACTTTGACCCCTAGCTATCTCACTTTAAAGGCCTTTCACTTGCCAGTGGTCCCTTTGCCTGGAAACAAACTACTCCGATCAACCCCTGCAATCTCCTATCTAACTTCATCAAAATTCGTCTTGCCCCAATTTAAACTTGAAACTGTGGTCCTGTTCTGTCTATCTCCATAACTCTGTTATAATTAATAGAACTATGGTCATTGGTCCCAAAGTAATCCCCCACTATCACCTCTGTCACCTGTCCTGCCCTATTTCCTAAGAGTGGGTAGAAATGTGCCACTTTCTAATTAGGAGCCTGTATATACTACTTGAGGAAACTTTCTTGGCGCACTTAACGAATTCTACCCCATCAAATCCCTTAATTTGTTCCTCTAATTCCCATTGACTATTTGGCGGCCTATAGTCTAAGCCCAATAACGTCACAATCTAATTCTTTTTTCTGAGCTCTACCAACAAAGCCGGACCGTTTGATCCATCAGTTACTTTACCTCTGATTACTGCTGTGATGCTCTCCTAAATTAGAAAAAACAACTCCCCCTCCCCTCTTTCCACCATCTCTTCTCTCCATAAAACACCTATACCATGGCACATTACGCTGCCAGTCCTGTGCCTCACTTAGCCATGATTTTTGGTCTGACGTCCAATTCTGGTGCAACCCATCCCTCTTGAACAGGTCAACAACTGTCTCAAAAAATATTCCAATGATCTAACAATTTGAATCGCTCCACCAACACCACCCCCTCCCCCCAGCACCAATTCTTTAGTCACGTATTTATCTGCTATATCCTCCTATTCTTACCTTCACTCGCTCATGACACTGGAAGTAATCAGGAGATTACCACTGTAGAGGTCCTGGTTTTTAACTTTTCTCCTAGCTCTCCGTAATCACATTGTAGAATCACATTCCTATATCTACCTGTATCATTTGTGCTAACATGCACGATGACTTCTGGCTGATCACCTCCCCCTTGAGAACGTTCTGCAGTAACTCGGAGACATCCTGGATTCTGACACCTAAGACGTAACACACCTTGTTGGATCTCCGTTTGAGGCCACAGAATCTCCGACCTGTCCCTCAAACAATTAACTTTCCCATCTCTAAGACTTTGTTTACCTTTACTGTTTCCCGTTGTGCCCCAGAGTTAGTGGTAGTGCCAAAAACCTGGCTACTGCTGCATTCTTCTGTATGGTCATCCCCCCTAAAAGTATCCAGACTGGTATACCTGTTTTCGAGAGGAATGGCCACAAGGAATTTCTGCACTCTCTGGCTATTCCTTTGCCATTCCTGGTGGTCGCCCATCTACTCTCTACCTTGAACACGACAGGCAGCAAGGAAAGGCTGTTGCGTTATTTAAATGCAATTAGGCTGACAGGTAAGGCTGATACTTATGTGGGACTGGGATATTATTGTCATTACAGAACATGGCTTGGGGTATATTTTGGGTGTGATCATCCCACGAAAGCTCTTATCCATGAAGTTATGCATATCTCAGGTGGTCCTGAGTGCATCCAGCTCCTGCTCCCGAGCACAGTCTCCCAGGAGCTGCTATTGGGTGCACTTGCTGCCCATGTAGTGATCAGAGACGATGGAAACCTCCCCGAACTCCGACATCCCGAAGGACGAACGCACAACTGTCCTAATTGTCATCTCCACTGCTGTAAGTTAAAAGGACCTTATTTGAGCTTCTCTGTAGTGTTTGCTGAGCTACCGCTGTCCGAAGTCTCTCAAGCCAAAACCTTACTACGTACTCTGCTACCAACAACATGTCTCTCTACCCCATCGCATTTAGTTTGGGTCAGCTAAGGAGGGAGACGCAACAGTGATACAGTGTTTGGGCCTTAAATACTCCTTGACACTAAACCCATGACTACCTGCTCTCCAGCACAACACTGAGCCTTGGAGGATGTCTTGTTGAGGTCTTCCTTCTGGTAGTGCAGACTGAGGTGATGCTTATCTTCACCCTGACACAAATCCATGTTGTCACAGTCCTCTGGTCCTTTCTGTCTAATCGTACTGCATTTATGAATTCATTGAATCCATCGATTGCATTCCAAACTGTGTCTAACTGCAAAGGGAGAGAGGTTGATTTTCCAATGAAGATAGTCCTATTGTAAAAAGAATACCATAAGACAGGACTAACACGATGCCTATCCGCTTACTGAGTCTTCTTTTCAGTTTAATTAGGTTATATTTATTCTGATAAACTCCCATTCCACTTTCCTGCCTTTTCCCTGTAACCCTTGTATAAAAATCAGTCTGCCTCAGCTGTCAAAACTTTCTACAATCGTTTCTCTCTCACTGATGTGAGATTTGATGGTCTTTAATTCCATGCCTTATGCCTAGCATGCTGTGTGAAAGTTGGACCAACATTAGATGTTGTCTTGCCCTATCACACCTCCATTGCGGCCACAACCAAAACAAAAATAAAGTGTTGAGAGCCTATAAGGTCCTCCCTCATCTTCCACGTCAGCCGAAGGTACAGCTCCTCCGGATCTGGGGATTTGCCCACTCTTTTTCCTGCATTAACTTCCAATTCTTCCTCACCCACTCTATCGATCTGCTCAAGGTTCACACTGTCAGTTTCCCTGAATCTAGGAACTGCTTCTCCAAAGTGACGGCTGATATTAAGTAGGTGTTTACCATATTATCTGGCTCCGTGCGCAGGTTGCTTCCTTGATCCCTAATACTCCTCATTCTTTCCCGTATTATCCTCTTCTCCTTAGTAAACCGACAGAATATCTTGGGGCTGTTGCACATCTGACTGGCTAATGTTTTATCACACCCCTTTTTGCTCTTCTACTGACTTTCCTATGTTTGGCCCTACACTTCATATGCTCTTCTACGATCTCCATTGACCTTTTCACATTTTACCTGCTTTAACTTTCTCTTTCCTCCTTAATTCCATTCTGAATATTTGTCGATGACCTAGTTTCTCTGGACTTGTCTTCTTAAATTTAATCTACAGTGTAACATGTTGAGCTTACACTCGCATCAAATCCGTTGTGAGCATTTTACCCCTCCCACCTCCCGCCCCTCCCCCCCCCACCCCGCATTCTCCTACAGATTTACCCAGAAGCAACTGTACTTTAAATTACAGTCGTTACTTACAGTGTGGAAACAGGCCCTTCGACCCAACAAGTTCACACCGACTCGCCGAGGCGCAACCCACTTGTAGGGGTCCCATTCCCCTACATTTATCTCTTCAACTAACACTACTGTCAATTTTGCATGGCCAATTCAAATATCCTGCACATTTTTGGACTGTGGTAGGAAACCGGAGCACCCGGAGGAGACACGGGTAGAATGTGCAAACTCCACACAGTCAGTCGCCTGAGTTGGGAATTGAATCCCGGTCACTGTGCCACCGTGCCACTCGTCTTTGACCAGATCCGGTCTTATTTTTACTAAAATCTGCCTCCACAATCCAAAATCCTTTTATTTTTCGGACCTTCTTTTTTTTTTAATCTTTGCCTTAACAAACTTAAAATGCATCATGTCATGATCACTGGTCCTAGAATGCTCTCGCATTTCCTTCCTGGAACACCTAACTGGCTTTATTCTTCACAAATGTAGCCCCAGAATTTCACCGTCCCTTGTTGTATCTTCCACACGTTAATGTAAGAAGCTTTCTGGAATAAATTTGAAGGCATCTGTCCACTCTTCAAAAGTTAACACTGTGCTAATAAATGTTGGGAATTGAAATGCCTGAATATAATTATCCTATTATTTGTTTTTACATAACTCAGTGAAATGGTTATATATCTACTACTGTGTTTGCTTTTATCTGGGGTTCTATAATACATCCCAGCACCGTGAATGCCATGTTTTGATGCTCACCTCTATCCACAAAGCCTCATTTGAATACCCTTCCAAGATATTATCCTTCCTTTCTGCAGTAACTAGCTTCATAAATAATACGTCAACACCACCTACTCTTTTACACCCTCTCCTGTCCTGCCTTTATTTCCTGTACCACAGAATAATTGAACATAGATCATTCTAGCACAGTACAGGTCCTTCAGCCCTCGAAGTTGCGCCGACTTGTGGAACCAATCTGAAGCCTACCTAATCTACATTATTCCATTTTCATTCATATGTTTATGCATTGACCATTTAAATGCACTTAAAGATGGCGAGTCTACTTATTTTACAGATAGGGCTTTCCACGTCCCCACTACTCGCTGAGTTAAGAAACTACCTCTGTCATCTGTCCAATAGCTATCACCCCTCAATTTCTTTGGTAAATATATTTATTGTCAATTTTTTTAAACTTTACAAATATATAAAATTACTGAAAAATACAACCAATAATAAATATCAACATAATAAAAAGAAAAAAAACACAAATTACAATACTATTGTCTCCTAACTATTAACCTATCCTCTAATACAAAACAAATCCTAACAATGTGCGTAGCAACACCTAAAAGAAAAGATAGAAAACCAAAAATAAAACAAAAGAAAACCCCACAAAATACAGAACAGCTACGGTCGGCGCAGAGCTCCCAAACAAAAGAATGGGAGAATTGTATATATACCCGTATTAACTCAGGAGACCCCCTCAAGGACCCAGGGTTTGTCATATCTAATCATCCTGGTTCAACAAATATCCTAGTTAAGACAACTGACAAATCTGTTTACAAATAACTCAAGTAGGGCTGCCATGTGTTATAAAAATGGTCTGTTGTTTGGCGTACCATGTTTGTGAAAAGGTCCATGGAAATGTGTTCCACAATTAATTTCTGCCATGTAGGCAAGCCTGGCGGGTTCTTAGACAACCAATTCATCAGAATATTCTTCCGTGCACAGTTTGCAATAATATTGAATACTTTTCCCATGCCCGTCTAAAGATGGTAAATTCAGTAGACCTCAGAGGAGAGATATCGTGTCTACTTTGAATTCAGTCCTCAATATCCTCCCTATCTCTCCCGCCACAGCGCTCCAGTAAACACGGAGCCTGTGGCATGTCCAGAAGCAATTGATAAGAGTACCTAAACTTATTTTACATTTGAAGCACACTGAAGATGCCCCTTTTTAAAACTTTGCCAGGCGGTCTGGTGCCATATGAACCCTGTGCAGAACTTTTAACTGCGTAGCACATATCCTATTACAGATTGAGATCTTTCGAGTATTCTCCCATATGTTCTCCCATGATTCAGAAGAGATCTCCTCTACTAGCTCTTCCTCCCAAATCTCACAGAACCTGTTAACATCCTATCAGGCCTTGCTACCCAGCAGGCGATAGAGGGCACTAACCGAAAGGGTGCCTGTGGAATATAGCAACAAACTCTCTGCATCAGGCTTATAGGACTTAGTGAGAAGCGTAGTCTTCTTCTGGATGAAATCCCGAACCTGAAAAAAAAAACGGAAAAGGCCTCTGCTGGGTCACCCGTATTTGCAGCTCAGTTGCTCAAAAGACATCATACCCCCCCCGCCCCCCCAACAAGTCTCACAAACTAGAAACTCCTGTGGGTGCCCATTGTTTGAAACCTGAGTCCTTTACCCATGGTCAGAACTCTGACATGCCAACTATAGGTGTAAGTAGCAAAGTCTTGGATAAACGACCGTCACTCTGACGCATCGTCCTCCAAACCGTGACTGTACAAATGAAAATGGGGTTCCGACAGTGGTCCAAAACTATCCTCATCTTATCCATGAACAACGGTTAATAAGAGGGCACTTTGCATGAGTGGCCTCAGTATTCCGCCATATTGAGTTTGGATCGTTACACACCCACCCACAGACAAAGGACAGCAGGGAACTCAATTGATACCTTCTGATGTCTGAGAAATCAACTCCTCCCCCTCCTAGAAGCAACTGCAATTTAGTAAGTTTGATGAGAGGCCGTCCAGGATGCCAGACAAAGGAACCAAACCACTCCATAAGCTTCCACAGTGTTGTCTTGGAAAACATTAGGGGGAGCATTCGCATGGGATAACGCAAACGAGGAAGATGAATCTTCGTAATTAGAGTTATTAGGCCCAGCCATAAAATTGAAGAGCCTCCCATCTCTGGAGATCTCACCTAATATTGTCGAAGAAGTGAGTAAAGTTAGCCCAAAATAACAGATCAAACTTGGGGGTAATAAAAATGCCTAGGTATCAGAACCCTGCCTGTGACCACTTAAAAGGGAACATAGGGCCACCTTCAACTTCTGGAACATCCTTAAGGTTGTTGTGGTTCTGTTCACCGAGCTGGAAGTTTTTGTTGCAAACGTTTCGTCCCCTGGCTAGGCGACATCATCAGTGCTTGGGAGCCTCCTGCAAAGCGCTTGGCGCTTAGTCGGTTAGCGCAGGATTCCCATTTCCTGGCTTGTCTCAGCGTCTCTCGCCCGTAAGTGTTCAAAGTTTGTGCGAAGATTTGTAGCTCGGGTGCTCGTTGTTGTGGTTCTGTTCGCCGAGCTGGAAGTTTTTGTTGCAAGCCAGGAAATGGGAATCCTGCGCTAACCGACTAAGCGCCAAGCGCTTCGCAGGAGGCTCCCAAGCACTGATGATGTCGCCTAGCCAGGGGACGAAACGTTTGCAACAAAAACTTCCAGCTCGGCGAACAGAACCACAACAACGAGCACCCGAGCTACAAATCTTCGCACAAACTTTGAATCCTTAAGGCTCCCCAAAGGCATAGCCTCCGATTTTGCAAAGTTACTCTTATATCCTGAAATAGCTCCAAATGAATTGATACGTTGTATGAAATGGGTTGCAGAGGTCATCGGGTTTGATAACAACAGAAGGACATCATCGGCGTACAGTGTAATCTTGTGTGTCCTCAATCCCACTTCTGGAGCGGTTATGTGGACGTTCTGATGAATGGCCTCTGCCAGCGACTCGATCACCAATGTAAACAACAACGGTGAGAGGGGGCAGTCTTGCCGACTACCCTGACCAATCGTAAAAATCCCAGACTTCACCCCATTGGTGATGACCGCAGTCAGAGGGTGGTGATATAAAACCTCCACCTGCCTAGCAAAGACACCACACAACCAGAACTGTTCTCAGACATAAAAATATACGGCCATTCCACACAGTCAAATGCTTTCTCAGCTTCTAAGGAAATCACCAACCCCTGAATCGATCGTTTCTGACAAACTTGGATTATATTCCGCAGCCTTATAATATTATTAGAGGACCTATGCCCCCTCATAAACCCTGTCTGATCCTCTTTAATAATATGGGACAACTCCTTTTCCAATCTCAGCACCAGGATCTTGGAAAGAATCTTGAAATCTGAATTTAATAGTGAGATGGGACTGTATGATGCACAATCCTCAGGAGCCTTCCCCTTCTTAAGAATTAAGAAAATAATAGCTTCTCTCAAAGATGGTGGTCGGCATTCATGCATATAGGAGTGCTTGTACATCTCCAACATCGGCCTTGACAGAATCCCTATAAACTCCTTATAAAACTCACATGGAAGACCATCACGACCAGGCGCTTTCCCACTTTGAAGCTGCCTAGCTGCCTCCTGTATTTCCTAAAATGTCAAGGGTGCATTAAGGAGAGAGGCCTGTTTCAAGGCAACCCCTGGGAGCTCCATGTTCTTAAAAAAGGTAACCATTTTTGCCCTCCTGTCTTCGCAGCCTTTAGACCAATGCAATTCAGAGAAAAAGCTCCAAAAAGCCTAATTAATCTTTTTAGCATCGTATGTATGAACCATGGTGCTGTCTCTGATTGCAGTAATGGATTAGGGAGCACACCTTTTCCTAGTCAGGAATACTAAATACTTCTCTGGCCTATTCCCAAATTCGAACAGCGTTTGTCTAGCAAAAGCAAGTTCTTGATTTGCGTTTTGTGTCAGTATTGAATTCAAGGAAGCCCGAAGGGTTATGATCCGCTGTAGGTTAATCACTGAAGGCCGTGCAAAATGTGTTGCCTCCACGGCTTTCAACCATGTCTCAAGTAGGCACTGCTGTTCCTCCTTCTGTCGTTCCCAGCTAGCTGACTAGGAAATAGCTAATTCTCCAGCAAAGGCCTTAGCAGTCTCCCATAGCATGGACGGACTACTAGCCATGCCTGAGTTGATAGTCAAGAATTGTTGAAACTCCTTCAAAAAGTATTCCACTAATTTGGAATCCTTAAGGAGAAAAGGGTCCAAACACTGTGCTGCAAACCGAGCTCTTCACTCTTGGCCTTTACCTTCAAATATACTGCTGCATGATCAGAGATAGCAATATCCCAATTTTACAACACATAATCGAATCCAGAAGGGCCAAGGGAGCCAGAAAGAGGTCAGTCGTCGTGTGATATTTATGTGGGTTTGACAAAAAAGGTGAAGTACCTGCCGGAAGGGTGAAGGCGTCTCCAAATATCCACCAGCCCCAACTCCTCGCATAAGTCAACCACGTGCTTGACTCGTGAGGAAATAATTGGGGGACCACAAGGCATCCTATCCACTGTCAGATCCAAAAGACAATTAAAATCCCCCCCCACCCCTATAATAATGTAGCGTGATCCAAAAGCAATCAACTTAGAGAAAGCACTAATCAAAAATTTGAGGGGATACACCGGAGGTCAGTAGACGTTTAAAATGCCATGTTATCCCCCCCTCCCCATGTTTCAGGGCTGCAAGTATCACAAAACGTCCCTGCTCATCTTTCACCTGCTCGAATAATGTTAACGGATGATTTTTCTAGATTAGTACAACTACTCCCCTACTTTTAGTAGGAAAGATGAAAAGAACACCCGGCCATTACTCCTCTGTTTTAATACAGGTGTTCCCAATCATCAAGATGGGTTTCCTGCAACAAAGTGATATCAACCCTTTCCTTCTTAAGGCTAGAATGCACTTTTTACCTTTTAACGGGCGAATGACATCCCTTAATGTTCCAGGTGCACCATTCAATAAGACACTTAGTCATATCCCCTTTCAGACACCCTTGAACCCCAAGGAGGGAGAAACCTGCTTACAAAGTGCCGAACACAAGTATATAAAGACTCATAGAATCGAAAAACTATAGATACAACAACTACTCTATCGTAGCTATAAACAATTATTACGACCAAAAAACTACAAAGAAAACCAACTATAGAACGTAGAATGGAGGATTCTTGCCCTGCCCCTCGGGGGTACTCACCCTACCCATCCCGTCCTTCACAGATCCTTCAAAGCCGGACTGTTCCCCAGCCTGAGGCCAGAAAAAAACACAAGGAGAGTATCTTTAAATCCACAGAAAAAAAGACAAAGTCTGGATGAGCACTCCACCATCTCTGGCTTCCTGTCACCCCTACTTGTGACTAAAAGAGAAACAGAACAAACAAAAAAGGGGGGAGAGACCACAAAGGATATCCACAAAATTTCCCATCAGAAAATACAGTTATTAAAAAAAAGGAACAACTTATTCCAAAGTCTCTCCCCCACCACACCCCCTTTCCAAAAAGGAAAGTATTAGGGAGAAAGAAAGGAATAAAAAACGGAAAGGGAAAACATGGTAAAGATAGAAAAGCAGACAAACAATAACCGTATTCCTCTGGCCAATCCGTCCATATTAAAGTGTCCGCAAAGTTTTTAGCCTTATCTCCTGAGTCAAATGTATAAGCTGAGTCCCCGTGGCTGGAGCGAAGCACTGCGGGGTATCTTATGGAGTATTGGATGCCCAGGTACCTCAGCCTCTTTTTAACTTCATCAAAGGACTTCCTCTTTGGAACTACAGCTGCAGAGAAATCCTGAAAAAAACATGACTTTTGACCCCTTGTACGCCAGTGTCTGCGGATCTTTTCCCAGGGATCTGGAAGCTTCTATGACTTTTTGCTTGTCCTTATGTGAGTGGAAGTGCACTAGGTCCGAGCGGGGGCGCTGCACCGGCCCTGACCTGTGCACTGTAACCCGATACACCCTTTTAATCTGCAACCTTCTGGACTAGATGTGAAGGCCCAAAAGCTTTTAAAGAAGCTGACTAGCTGCTTACCTTCCTCACCTTCAGGGAGCCCAACAATTCAGAGATTTATCCTCGGACCTCGGTTTTCGAGGTCGTTGATAAGGTTTCATAAGACCCACACGTCTCGCTCCAGCACCTGGAACGAATGGATGAGGATTCCATTGCAGCTTCCAAGGCCTTAGTTTGACCCTCCACCTCCTCCAACCTCTCCCCGAGGCCCTGGATCTCTTGCTCGTGCTTCTGCAGCATGGATGCGATGGGTTGGACCTGGGCACGAATCTCCCTACGGATTTCCGCAATCGCAGGCCCAACTTTCAAGGTAAGTCTCTCCATCGCCGCAGCCGATTCCTGTGAGTCTGTCAGGTCCCCGGGGGCATCAGGAGAGGCTGCTGATGCTGCAGTCTCTGGTGTTGTAGGTGCTGCAGGGGAGTTTCCTCCCTGCTGCTGTTTGCTCGCTCCTTTTCCCTGTCGCATCCTTCCACTCCCAAATATTAACAAATATATGTTCTGTAAGGTTTTAAAGTAATAATTCCACCTCATAAGTTGGCCAGGGATGGCACGAAACACCGGTAGGGTTGCCACAGCAGTTCTACAGAATCACCGCCATCTTGCCGAGTCCATCACCCCTCAATTTAAAACTCAAATCATATTGATTTGCCAGTACCTCACCAAAAAATGTCATACCTCCATATGTCCACTCATCCCCCTATCACATCTGTCTGTCCGATAAATCGCTCAGTATTCAAGTGGAGCACATCCAGTCTGGAATATATCACCCGGATTTCTATACCTTGGAGCTCTTCAGTTATTCACTGTTTGTTATCAGGATACCCAATGCATGAACCAAGACTGTAACGCTGGGACTGAATGAATATTTGTTGAATTATATATATATTTTTAAAAATCTATTAATGAAATGCAACTTTTCAGAACTGAGCAACACCTCCACATGCTGAGAGCTTCTCGTGATTATTTCCCCACTCAGTGTGCAGAGGGAACAGCCCTCAGTAACGGAGAAAGTGAGGACTGCAGATGCTGGAGAATCAGAGTAAAATAGTGATATGCTGGAAAAGCACTGTAGATCAGGCAGCATCCATAAAACAGGAGAATCAATGTTTCGGGAAAAGCCCTTCATCAGGAATGCTTTTATGCCTTCCGTTTCCTTTACCATTCTATATTGACAGGATATTAGGAACCGTACTTGGTCAGAAAGGCGGAACTGTGTGTAGCACTGCAATGTAAGGTAGTCAATCAGTTGGTTGAACAGTGCATTTTGAATTAAACAAGTTGAGATGAAGTAGACTGTTACAAAACGTTTGTGGATTCTCATAAATTGGTGAATGCGTGAGGAAGTGAGATGTGTGAGATGTGGAAGCTGAGGAGGGGCGTTAGGTCAAGACTTCCAGTTATGGCATATATTGTTGTCAAGACTGATTACCAGGTCAGTATGTGTGCGGTGACTGGTGCCAGACAAATTCCTCCAAGTTCAGTTATTAAAGTGATTTCTGATTTGCTGTTTGCTAGTTTTCTTCAGACACATTCCATTGGGTGACCCATGCATTAATCTCTGGCCATACACACAGATGTATACTTTTATTTTGGACCTGGTAATGTGAAGGTGATAATTATTGGTTATTGTTTTAGAGGGCTTACTGTGAGATACAATGTGCTGCAGAAGACTTTCAAACTGTGAACGTTTTCGCTCAGTGTCTGGTCCAGGGTACAGATGTGTGGTGTCTAGGTGGTAGTGGGGGGATGGGTGGGCAGGCCAGTTGTCATCACCAGAAGCACCTTGTGCGGTGTGACTCTGATACGAATTTGTAAGACATGGTTGCTTGTCAGCCATTAGTATCAAATTTGGACAGCATCTGCAACGACACTGAGATTGGTGATATTCTGTTGGCTAGTTCCCTCTACCAAATGTGCACTCCAAATGTTTCGTTGTGAAGGAATGTTTGAATGACTGCCCTCACCCAGGCTGAAAGGTCTCTGGACACATTTAGGGGCAGACAAGAGTCTCACTCAGTATCACAGGCAGTGTGTGTTCTCTCTCTCTTTCTCTCTGTTTGTGTATGTGTATGTGAGAGAGAGGGTGTGTGTGTGTGTGTGTGTGTGTGTGTGTGTGTGTGTGTGTGTGTGTGTGTGTGTGTGTGTG
>NW_025214757.1:14623-24685 GCF_004010195.1 Chiloscyllium plagiosum | reverse complement strand
GGGGGTGGTTGCGTGACAGGGAAAAGATGATTTGGCAAAAGATAAACGGCCTTTTAGCAGTGGTGAACGAGAAGATGATGACTTTAAATTAAATGAAATGGCTTTAAATTAAGATATGAACGGAGGAAATGGGTTCTCTCATTGAGTGCAAGATAAAGAAGACACAATCACAAAAGGTCATAGGGTGGTCAGGAGGGAGAATGTATGAAAAATGGAGAACAGCCATAATGGGGTTAGGCTGTGCAGTTATGGAATTGAATATTAACTCCTACAGACTGTAACGTACCAAAGAGTAAAGTGAGGCGTTCGTCGAGCTTGGGTTGTACTTCATTGGAACATTGCAGCAGCCCAGAGCTGAAATGCTAGCAGGAGAGTAAGGTGTGTTATTGTAATGGGAAGCAATGAGAGGGTCAGGGTTATTCCTAAAAAGCAGAATGGTGGTGTTCTTCAAAGCAGTCTCTCTTTGGTCTTCCCAGGGTAAAACATTATCAGCAGAAATGACTGTAGACCGGATTGAAAAGGTACAAGCGAATTGCTGCTTCACCCGGAAGTTGTGATTGGGGCCTTGGACAGTGAGGAGGGAAGAGGTGAATGGGCAAGTGTTGCAGCTTCTGAAATTGCATGGATGGTCCCATGGGGGAGTGGGGAAGTGTTCGGGATGATGGAGGGTATCACAGAGGGAGTGGTCCCTGTGAAATACGGACAGTGGGCGGGTAGGGAGGATGTGTTTGATGGTGCTGTCCTGCTCAAGGTGGTGGAAACGGCAGAAGATGATTCTGTGAATGTGGATTCTAGTGCAGTAGGAAGTGAGGACAAGGGGAGATCTATCATTGTTCTGGGAAGGAGGGGACGGAGTGAGGGCAGGAGTGAGGGAGATGGGCCCGTCACAGCTGAAGACCATACCCACCAGAGTTTGGACGTTTCTGGTTTGAAGGTAAAGGAGGTCACGTCAGAGGCTGCCCACGAGAATGTGGCATCATCAACCAGAAACTACTGAGATGGAGAAACTGGGAGAATGGCGTCAGCCACCGCAGATCATGTGTTCAGCCACATGCAGTCGTCCCCTCTGAAAAGAAACAGACACCTAATTTGAGGATTTCTGTATCACATCTGGTCTGTAGTGGGATGTGAAAATAAACCCACAGGAAGGTCATTGAGTACAGGTGAGCAGACATTCAAGCAGATATCCCATAACGCTCAGTAATTATTGTTTCTGTTCAAGTAGAAGGACTCGATAAGAAGTGAACCACCCATGGTTGACAAAAGCTTTCACGGAAACAATTCAATAGCAAATTGATAAGCATTACTGTAGGGGCAGATTTATAATGTTTATCCCATGGGAGCATAAGCAGATGTTGGGCAAGATTTCAACTGGGCTTCCTGAATTAACCCCAGAAACTCCTGCCATTGCTGCTCCATTTTCTTCCCTTCTCCTCTCCCCTTTCTGATTCCATGTTCTCCCTCTCCAATTACAGAGAACATTCTCTCACATTATGGTCCCTACCCGCTTTACTTGAAGCTCTTTGACCAAGTCTACCTTCCCTGCACTAGCATCAAGCTGCGTTTTGTGCTGCCACTTTGCCTCTGGTCTCAATGGGGCTCGGCCTCTCCATTCATGCTGTTTTACACCTCCCACTCACATCTCTTTCCGGAAAGTATCCTTCTTGGAGTAAACCTTATTGAAAACATCTGTCCCTCTTTGCACTGAATTCACACTTTGATCCAAATTTCAAAAAGTATACTCAGCCTTCACCTCACTCTGCTGAAGGCAACTGCACGCTGACCGGTCTCCTTCTTATATTGAGAGGAAAGTGAGGTCTGCAGATGCTGGAGATCAGAGCTGAAAATGTGTTGCTGGAGAAGCGCAGCAGGTCAGGCAGCATCCAGGGAACAGGAGAATCTCCTGTTCCCTGGATGCTGCCTGACCTGCTGCGCTTCTCCAGCAACACATTTTCAGCTCCTTCTTATATTGATCAGGCCAGAGATGCATTTTCACTGTGGAGATCATCAGCCCCTTTAGACAAAGGAATTCAGGTGTTTGACCTCTTATTGGTACTCGTTAGAGTTTCATGCTACCTTAGTATTGTAATATGGAGAAAACCAAATCCAGTATAAAGTTTGGGCTGAGTGTTGTTTACCTGTCATTTTTAATATTGTTTCAAATTTGCAGTGCTTACCTTTAAATGTTTATTCTTAAAGTTAGTATCAGACAGCGTGTGGGAGGTTAAGCGGTGACATTATAGAAGTTTATCAAATCTTGTAGGCATGCGTCAGGTGAACACCCAAGGGCTTTTCCACAGGACAGGAGAGTTAAAATATAGAGGGCGGAGCTTTAAGGTGAAAGGGGGAAGATTTGAAAGGGACGAAGGGGCAACGTTTTCACACAGAGGGTGATGTGTGCATGGAATGTGCTGCCAGAGGAAGAGTGCTTGATGTAAGTACAGCTACAACATTCAAAGGGCATTTGGATAAATATATGAAAGGGAAACTCTTAGAGGCATCTGGGCCAAATGCAAGCAGATGGGACTAATTTACGTTGGAAATCTTGGGCAGAATGGACAAAGTGAATCAAAGGGTCTGGTTGTGCGTGATATGACTGTATCAATCTAGAAAGTGAGGAAAAGGGAATAAAAGATATGATGTAATCAAATTGGCAAGAAATATAAAAACAAGCAGCACGAGCTTTTCCGAGTACATAAAAAAAGTTCGAGGTGAGTGTGTGACCTTCAGTAGAAATTAAGTCATTAAAGTACATTGAGGATATTTGGAGGGTGTGACTGAGGAATTGGTGAGGGAACAGACAGAAAATTTACTCCCATGTTTTACATTATTCCTCACAGAAGAAGGCACTGGAAGTATTTCAATGACATAAAGAAAATGGTAATAGACGGGAAGTTCTTGAACCGTCTCTAACAAAAGGGGCACTTTTTTCTCACAATCAGATAAGAATATTGATGACAGGTCAGCAGAAATTCTAAATGGGTATTAAAAGAAGTGTTCACAGTCTTGGGATCATGGCGCCCTCTCTATCAGATGTTAGTTCTGCTGTTTGGTAATGTAAGCAGTAAGTAAAGTAGCTTTAATGGGTTGTCATCAGGTTTAGGTACACATGTTTCCAACCGTGGCATGTTCACCCATTCTTATCACTGAACCATAGATCGGCTTCATGGTAATGGTAGACTGAGAGATTATTCGTGGGAAACGGTTACAGATTGTGGTATGATTTGAAGCATCACACAAATGCCCAGATTAAGCTGCAATATCTGCAATAAAATACTGGTGCCTGTCCTCAATTTACACCGGAACCCGTTCACCCTTCTCCCCTGTACACAGTGACCTACCCTGGTTTCTGTTGTGGGAACACTTCTTTTTTTTTTAAATTCTCATCCTGTTAGGGTCTCTCCATGATGTCATGCCTCCAATTTGTCACATTCTTCAAAAGCATTTAATGTTTTCATCTGAATCTTTTCCCCTCAAGTAATGCCATATTCTGTTAGAAGCGAATGTGTTACCCTCTGTTTCTCTCCCTGACCATGATTAAGAGTTCTGTAGTGTCAGTGATACCAATCTTATGTAGTTTCAGAACAAATGAATTGGTATACCTTGTGTTATCATTCATTTCCCAGTGTATGGCGCTCCATGTTGGACAGGGCGTTTGAGCAGCTTTGACACACATGTTTGAAACTTGTTCAAAAACAGAAATTGCTGAATACATTAACAAATCTGGCAGCATCTGTGGAGTGAAACAGAGTTAATCTTTTGGGTCCTGTGACAGTTCCTCAAGGCACCTGGTGTCTCCAACAATTTTTGTTTTTGTTTCAGAATTCCTGTATCCAATGATCTTTGCTATATTGAAAATGTGTTCTGTGACTTTTCATTTTTGAAGGAACTCAGTGGGTCTGGTAACATCTGCAGAGAAAGAGAAAAAATGTGAATGTTTCAAGTCCAGTGTAAATCTTCTTCAGAAGTGTAAAGGTTTGGAAAGTGAGCGTTTTAGAATCTTGGCAGCGGTGGGAAAGAATGTTTGGAGGCCTAGTGTGAAACAAAAATGGGCTTTATATTGTGGTGAAAGAGACACAGATGTAAAATTGGTGAAAATTAATGTGTAAATAAGGAATTCCACAATTTCACCACTGTCTGGCAAGATGGTTATCTCCGTTCTAAAAGGTCTTCTCTTTGTCTAAGTCTGTGCCCTCCTGTTCGTGCAAATATCCTCCCAGTTTTGTCTGTATCCAGGTCATTCAGTATTCTGTAAGTTTCAATTGGATCCCCCTCACCCTTCTAATCTCCATTGAGTATTAACCCAGAGTCCTCAAACGTTCCTCATGTGCTAAGCTTTTCATTTCTGGTGAACCTTCTCTCAACATGCACCAAGGCTAATACATCCTTCCTGAGGTATGAGGCACAAAATACTGGAAATGTGGTCTGACCAGGACCTTAGAAAGCCTCAGAATCACAACCATTATATCCTGCTCCTCTCGAGATGAATGACAACATTGTATCTGCCTTCTTAAATACTGACTCAACCTGCAAGTCTATCTTAACCGAATCTCTGACTTGGAATCCCAAGTACCTTTGAACTTCAGATTTCTGAATTTTCTTCCCATTTAGTAAATAGTCCACGCCTATATGTTTCATACTGAAGTGCATGGCATCACACTGTCTCACATGGTATTCCATCTGCTACTCATTTTCCCACTCTCCTAAACTGTCGAAATCTTTCTCCAGGCTCCCAGCCTCCTCAATACTACATGCATCATCTGCAAATGTAGCCAGAAGGCCCTCAGTTCTGCCAACCAGATCATTAACCTAGAAAGTGAAATGTTGTGATCCCAACATTGATCCTTGTGGAAGACTACTAGTCACCGCTGCCATCCTCAGAAGGGTCATTTTATCCCCACTCTGCCTCCTGCCAGGCAGCCAACCTTTTATCCATATTAATTCCTGGCCTCTAACACCATGGGTCCTTATCTTACTCTGGACCCTGCTCTGCAGAACCTTACAGAGGCCTTCTGGACGTCCACATAGATAACTCCCCTTGGCTCTCCTTGATCTAATCGGCCTGTTACCTCTTCAAAGAATTCTTATTAGCTTGAGAGCAAGGTAGTTAATTGAAATAGGGAGCAATCAGAAGGTCAGTGTCATTCCTACAGGCAGAGTGGAGATGTTACTCAAGGCAGTTTCTGTTTGGCTCACTAATGTAAAGAAGACGGCATTGTGAGCAGCAATGTCACGAGACTGGATTGAAAGAGTACAAGTGAAATGCTGCTTCACCTGGAAGGTATGATTGGAGCCTTGGACTGTGATGAGGGAAGAGGTGAATGGGCAAGTGTTGTAGCTTCTGTAATCACATGGGAAGGTGCCATGGGGCAGTGTGGATGTCTTCAAGGTGATGGAGAGTGTTACATAGGGGCCGATCCCTGTGAAATACTGATAGTGGACGGGAGGGGAAGATGTGGTTGATGATGCTGTCCTGCTGGAGGTGATTGAAGTGGCGGAGGATGGTTCTGTGAATGTGGAATCTCGTGCAGTAGGAAGTGAGGACAAGGGGATCTCTACCATTGTTCTGGAAAGGAGGGGACAGAGTGAGAGCAGTAGCACGCAAGATGGGACAGTGACACCTGAAGGCTCTGTTCACCAAAGTTAGAGATTTCTCGTTTGAGAGGAAAGGTGGTCATGTAGGAAGGTCCCCACTGGAATGTGGCATCTTCGAACAGAAATGGCAGAGCCAGAGAAACTGGGAGAATGGAGTCACTCCCAGCTGATCATGTGTTCAGCCTTATACGGAGGTTCACCCTGAATGACTGAAAAGAGCCAGGGATTTCCATGGCAGATTTATATCTTATATCTGGTCTAAAACAGATTGGGAAAATAAACCCAGGCGAAGGTCAGTGGATGTGTGAGGGGGATATTTAAGCAGATACTTCATAGCGCACAGCAATGATTGACTCTGGTCAAAAAGATGATATGAAGATGTGAAGAGGAACCACCCATGATGTACAAAGGCGTGAAGGAAAGTAATCAATCACAAACTAAAGAATTCAAATTGGCGAGCATTAGCGTCGGCCAGATTTGGGATATTTAATTTTGGAACCAGAAGCAGATTGAATAAAACAAAATAAAAAGAAAAATATCCCAAAGCTGTAAAGAAATATTTTTAAAAACTGACTGTGGAAGGTTTTCCATAGCGATAAAAAAACGGTTTATTGATGTGTGTGAGAGACCCTTAGAAGAAAAGCAGTAACGTATATGTGGGACACCTGGGGGACGTGACTGGGTAGTGGGTTTGAAGGAACAGGCAGAATATTTAAAACAGTATTTTACATCGTTCATCACAAGGAAAGTCACAAAGAGTTTCAATAATATAACCAAAATTGTAGTCGGATTAAAGTTATTGTGTTGTCTCTAACAAAACAAACAAGTCTTTTCTCAAACAGTAAAAGACCAAGGGTAAAAAGGTCATCAGCAATTCATAGCTGGTTTTAACAGAAGTGATTACAGTTTGACTGGTGACACTGTGTGAAATATTCCGTAACTCTCTGAATGGCAGGAGTGTTCCAGCAAAACTAGAGAACCACCAATGTGACACTTGTCTTCAAGAAGAGATTAAGTCTTCAAGTGTTTAGCTGCTACCTCTGTCTGAATAGTGGAGCATATCTGAAGGGCTCAAAGGCCTCATGATGCAATTTCATCCTGAGTGATTTTAAAATTAAAACTCTTCTTCTTCTTCTCCTGATGTGTTACAACCTGGGGATGAACATTTCCAGAAACCGGGAAAAATTTGGAATATTCGACATAAGAAATCATCCATACAATTCGAGGAACAGGATTGTCCAGAACATTTTCTCATCGTGCGGGGGTATTGCGTAGGCGAAAGAAAGAGAAAAATTGCTCCATGCAGTAGTGAGAGTGATGGAGCATGAGCCTTGTTCGGGAAAAGATGCTATAATAGATATGCAGCGAGTGTGGGAGCAAAGGAAGTATGGCGACCATTATCCTGATAGAGCAGGGAAGGTGATTGATGCTTGTCCTATATTTCTGGACATTTCTTCAGACCGCAAATACTGCACTGAGCTGGGTGGTGAGCTCACAACATGCTCGGTGGTTCTGAGGGTGGGGACCTTTCCAAGAGGAGAATGACCCCCCTCTCTCCTAGCCCATCCACCGGGACCTCCTTGCCCCTATCGAAAAACCGTGTTGTAATTGCCCCTTAGCTGCCATGCTCAGGGTAAACTGTGCAGGGCAGCTCCAAACTGAGAAAACTCAACTGTGTACCCATTCGCCTCTTAAAGATGGCACCAGTGCCAGGGATCACGGAATATCCAGGGGTACCCGGGCGAAGGTGAGCACTTCCAGCCATGATGGGTGGGAGAATCTGGGTGGTATTGAATGACAGGGACACCATGGGGTAGAGTAGGTAGTAAATGAGGTGAGTTCGATAAGATAGCACCAGGAAACTATCTTAGCCTCGTACTGACAATCCCTCTGTCACAATCAATGAAAATGACAATGAGACAAATTGTTGTTAGATTCAGCCCAATGAAGGGAGGACTCTGCTGACCCTGCTCCCAGTTACAAAGCTGCAGAACAAATGCTCATCCAAAGCTCTCCATCATCTTAACTCGCACCAATATCCTGTTCTCTCATCATTCATGGAAACATTGGCCCACATTGCAAAATGCTTTCAAAATGTTTTCATTTCAGAATCTTCAAACCTACGATCAGATCCTTCTCTGAAATTCTTTCTCAATCCCCCCCCGGTCTTTTAACCAAGATCCTCCCATTTGGTGGTATTTCAACTGATTCATGACTCTCTGGCAGTGATTTTCACACCCACAGCATCCACTGTCATATGCTTTCAAAATGTTTTCATTTCAGAATCTTCAAACCTACGATCAGATCCTTCTCTGAAATTCTTTCTCAATCCCCTCCGCCCCCCCCTCGGTCTTTTAACCAAGATCCTCCCATTTGGTGGTATTTCAACTGATTCATGACTCTCTCTGGCAGTGATTTTCACACCCACAGCATCCACTGTCATGGCACAGTGGAGATATGGAGCTGTAAATGGATGGGAGCTGCACATCCTGTCACTTCCAGCATGGACTGCAAGTTTCCCCACACTGGCCAGTGATCTAACACAGTGTTACTGAGCAATGCAGTGATTGGTGTACACAGCTGTACATGCTGGGAAGGTAACTTCTCCAGATTTACAGATAATGTCACTGCTTTTCACTGCACAGCTCTCCATACTGACCTGATACACAGTCCATGTTGATAGAACAATGCACTTGTGTGTTCTGCACATCGCCCTGTGCTGATCAAATTATTTAGTCCAGGTTTATAGATCAATGCACTGTTGGACAGTTGGACAGTGGACTGGTAGGCTCTGAACAGCGTTCGATCCTGAACAAATTTCTGAGCAGTACACTAGCCTGGTCTACGCACTGCTTCATGATGAACTGATAGTTTAGCTTGGCAGATACGTGTGTGGACTGGATCTGTGATGCAATCTGTTCAAACACTGTCGATAAAATACAACAAAAGGAAGAGGAGCTTGGAAAACTTAATTCTGTTGGAAAACTTAACAGAATAATGGAACAGTAACTGTTCCATTATGGTAACATCCTGGAAATACACACTTGTCCAAAAACAAATTCAGGAAACAGATTGTCCCACATGCAGTTCTACAATCCAGGAGTTACTGTTCCATTATTCTGTTAAGTTTTCCAACAGAATTAAGTTTTCCAAGCTCCTCTTCCGTTTGTTGTATTTTATCGACAGTGTAACTGTTCCATTATGGTCATATCCTGGAATCACACCCTTGTCCAAAAACAAATTCAGGAAACAGATTGTCCCACATGCAGTTCTACAATCCAGGAGTTACTGTTCCATTATTCTGTTAAGTTTTCCAACAGAATTAAGTTTTCCAAGCTCCTCTTCCGTTTGTTGTATTTTATCGACAGTGTAACTGTTCCATTATGGTCATATCCTGGAATCACACCCTTGTCCAAAAACAAATTCAGGAAACAGATTGTCCCACATGCAGTTCTACAATCCAGGAGGAAAGAACATCAAAAGACAATTCTGATGGAAATCTCAGGGAGAGAGTGTAGCAGCTGGGAGAGATTTACTGCCTTCCAACCCTGCTGAGACCACAGTAATAACTGTTGAAAGGTTAAACTAAGAATCCTGGATCTGGGAGAGTTTGCCCATCTCTCCACAGGACCAGGCCGTGGCTGCAAGGACCACAAGGATTCGACTGCATCTACACCGCCTTTGGCACTGTACGAGCCACTCAAAAATGCTTAAATCCATCTAAGCCGCTAAATGATGGTACGATAAATGTCAAAGTTAAACATAAATAAATAAAACGAAAATATGCAGCAGGCGGTGATCAGACACAGACGGCCTCGGGAGCCCAGCAATTCCTATCCTGCCAAAAATAAAGTAGAATCATCGAGCCAGTGAAGAGAAAGCATCATCTCCCTCCCTCACCGCGAGCTTTACAATCGGAGATGTACCATTCACCCAACAGCCAGCGATGTCAACAACCCACCCACACCAAGTATTATTGTGGTGTGTTAGGGTTGTCATGAAAAGGGTGAACTGGAGCTGTTTGTTCAGTGACTGTGATTAATATCAGTCTCCCTGGATCTAATTATGCCACTGGAGGGTTTCTCTCTTCCATAACTAGGGGCTTCTATCAACTTGCTATGTCATGTCTGGGCAGATTCATCTTCAACACGATTGGGATCAGTACCTAAAGAGAGAGAGAGAGAGATCAGAATGAGAATATTTGACGGGAATGATCCAACAATGGATCAGAATCTGAGAACATTAGACTGGAATGTTCCACCAATGGACATTGGTCATGAGTTTATCCTTGGGACTTCACTACCTTTCTTGCGATTGGCTATGGTTAGAGTTGCAGATGGAAGCCATACTGATGATTATTCAGGCAGGTTACTACCACATCCTCGCTATCATTGGTGTTCCTGTTAAGCCTATCTCTGTCAATTCCAGTTACCAGCTCCGGCCCCACTCCCAGCTCCCAGCCCTGCC
>NW_025214757.1:0-8204 GCF_004010195.1 Chiloscyllium plagiosum | reverse complement strand
CATCTTCAGTAAACTCCTGTATCCCCTGTACACCGCCACGGATTCCCTTGATCCCAGCTGCATGGACCTGAGCCACGCCTTCTTTTGGCTGGTCAACGCCTCAATATCTCCTAACATCCAGGGTTCCCTATTCCTCCCAACCTTGCCTTTTACCCTCACAGAAAACATATAGACCTTGAACTGTAGACATTTCACTTTTAAATGCCTCCCACTTGCCAGAAGTCATTTCGTCTGCAAACAAACTCCTCCAAACAACCCCTACAAGCTCCTGTCTAATTCCATCATAGTTCGCCTTGCCCCAATTTAGACATTGAACATGTGGACCAGTTTTGTCCTTCTCCATTACTATTTTAAAATTAGTACAATTATGGTCACTGGTCTCAGCGTGCTCCCCCACTGTCACCTCAGTCACGTGTCCTACCCTAGTTATTAGAGTAGGTCAAATTTCGTCCCTTCTCGAGTTGCACCCTCAACATACTGCTTGAGGATACTTTTCTGAACACACTTAATAGATACAGCCCATCTCAGTCCTTAATTCTATGTCATTCCCAGTCTATGTTAGGAAAACTAAAATCTCCTACTATGTCAATCCTATTGACCCTGCAAGTCTCCCAATCTCTTTGCATATTTTTATTCCTCTAAGTCTCCGTTTACTATTTGGGGGCCCATAGAACAACCGAAACAATATCACCATTCTCTTCTTATTTCTTATCTAAACCCACAAATCCTTATTGGATGATCCATCAATTATTTTATCTCTGATTACTGCTGTGATACTCGCCTCAATCAAAAATGTAACTCCCCGTCCCCTCTTTCCACCATCTCTGTCCCGCATAAAGCACCTGTACCCTGGTACATTAAGATGCCAGTCCTATCCCTCCATTAACCATGTTTCTGTAATGGCTATAATATCCCAGTCCCATATACCTATTCACACCCTGAGTTCCTCGGGCTTATCTGTCAGCCATCTTGCACTGGAACAGTTGCAATTTAATTCAACAGACATTCCTTGCTCCCTGTCGTGTTCCAGCCTAACCTGTCTCTTCACTTTACTGTTTCTGATTACTGTATCTCTTTCTAGACTCATACTTGCCTTCCTGCTGTTGAGAGTCCCACCCCTCCCCAACCCCAGCTAAACTTGTTGAAATCCTCCCTTGCAGCACTAGCAAGCCTGCCTGCCAGGATATTGGTTCCCTTCCAGTTCAGGTACAACCTGTTCTTCCCGAACAGATCACCTCTGCCCCACAAAAGACCCTAGTGATCCAAACATCTACATCTCTGCCCCTGCACCAATTCTTTAACCACCCATTCATCTTCTGTATCCTCCTGTTCTTACCCTCAGTAGCACGGAGCACTGGAAGTAAACTGGATATTACCACTGTCGTAGACCTGTCTTTTACCCTTTCTCTTAGCTCTCTATAATCACTCCGCAGGACCTCATCATTATTTCTACCTGTGTCCTTTGTACTAATGTGCACAATGACTTCTGGTTGCTCCCCCATCCCGGTGAGAACGTTCTAGAGCCGCTCTGCGACATCCTGGAACCTGGAACGTAGGAGGCTAAACACCATCCCGGATTCCCATTTGCAGCCACAGAATCTCTTGTCTGTCACCCTCACTGTCGAGTCGGAATAATTACTTCTGAAGTTATTCTGCCCGAACAACCTGCTGACAATGGGATTTCTTCCTGAAACAGTTGGATTTGGCTGAATTGCTTTGCTTCAGGCAGTGGGGAGATTCCAATGAATCATCATTAGGAATGCTCCATAAGTGGGAAAGGCGACTTTTTTTTCATTCCCACACGTTGCTGTGATGAGCGACAGGGAAACAGAAAGGGAGCAATAGACAGTTCCTTCACAGATAGGCTACATTTTTCCATCTCTAAGTTAAATCAATAACGTTATCAGATCCCAAACTGTACCACGTGAGTTCTCTTTGAACATTGGCCGAACTACATGACACCATCAATTCTCGACTCAGGACAGTGCATTATTGCTGTTGTCGTGCACAGAATCAATTCATTAACAATAAATGGCCCTACTTGTTCTGAAGATGTGTTAATATGTGCCTGCATAATTTAAAAATAAGCGTTTCATGTCTTCACAATATCTGTGTTAAAATGAATATGCTTTATTCTTAAACAAATTCGGAAATTACTGGAAAAGCTCAGCCTGTCTTGTAGCATGTATGAGGAGAAATCAGAGTTCAATGTTTCTGTCCAATGACCATTCCTTTCAAATTGCCTTATTCTGAAATTATTTCCCCAGTTTTATTCTCCCACGCAAGAAGAAATATCCATCCGGTATTCACCAACTATACTCTTCTCAAGATCTTATATGGTCAATACAACAACCCTCATTCTCAGGCTGAACTGTTAGTTCTTCATAACGGAATGCCTTCATCCCAAGAATGAGTAAAGAGAAAAAAAAAAATTCAAAACGTTTCGAAGGCAATTTTGTTTTTTTTTCAGTTTAGGCAATTATAACTACACACAATACATCAGATGTGATCTCAGCCATGCCCTGCACTGATGCAGAAAAACATCGCTAAGATCAAACACAACACCCCTTGCACGAAACAGAATAATTCCATTTACCTTCCAAATCACCAGCTACATCTTCAGAGTTATTTGATGTGATTCATGTACAAAGACACACAGATCCCTCTGTACCACTGAGTTCTACATTCTCCTTGCATTTAAATAATTTTCTGCTGTTTTCTCTTTTCCCCAAAACAGTCTGTATGCCATCACTTGATGCTCTAACCTCCAACATTCTGTATCTCATTGCAGACATTTTGCCTCCCTCTGTCTGTATTCCATTTCAGACGCTATTCCCTCCCCTCTCTGTATCCTAAAGCAAACGCTCTCCTCTCCCCATCTGTATCCCATTGCAGACTTTCTGCCCTCCCTCTGTCTGTATCCCATTGCAGACGCTATGCCCTCCCCCTCTGTATCCTAAAGCAAACGCTCTCCCCTCCCCTTCTGTATCCCATTGCAGACTCTCTGCCCTCCCTCTGTCTGTATCCCATTGCAGACGCCCTACCCTCCCCCTGTCTGCATCCCATTGCACACGCGATGCCCTCGTCCTGTCTGTATTCCATTTTAGACACCCTACCCTCCACTGTCTGTATCTCATTGCAGACGCTCTGCACTCCCCTGTCTGTATCCCATTGCAGATGCTCTGCCCTTCCCCTGTCGCTATCCCATTGCAGATGCTCTGCCGTTCCCCTGTCGCTATCCCATTGCAGATGCTCTGCCCTCCCCGTCTGTGTCCCATTGCAGACGCTCTGCCCTTCCCCTATCTCTGTCCCATTGCAGATGCTCTGCCCTCCCCTGTCTGTATGCCATTGCAGATGCTCGGTCTCCATTTGACATCTTATTGAATGACTATCCTGGTGCATGAGCAAACTGAGCTCCATCCCGTTCATCCAATTCATTGGTATGGATTGTAATTTGTTGATGATATCACAAAGATCTCTGAAGAATTCCAGCAGTTACAGCTTTCCAAACACAGAATGAATAATAATAATAATAATCTACTCTGTATTTCCTGACGCTACCTCTGGTGCCCCTTTACCACTCCATGTCCTTCATCAATTTATAAACTTCTAGAAAGTGCAAATTTGACTCCAACCAACACGAATGGCTGTGCTTTCAGTCATCCTGCGTCTAAATTCTCCAATTCAGTCGTCGTACCTCTTCCCTCTCCATCAAGGCACGATCCCAAAAAGAGTTTTATCAACTTGTTCAGACACATTATGAAACAGCCTTATGGGAATTGAAACTGAAGTTTTCGTCCCAGTGATAGGGAGACTACCATCATTCAGCATTAGCCGCTGAAGCTGCAACATGATACTCCTGCGTGTTTGTTCGTCAGCCTGTTGTAACATGCTGTGACACACCTCCACAGGACATGAATATACACCACATTCTCCAGAGATAGGGGCACTACCAGACATTGATGGACTGGAATCAAATCCAGAGTTCCGCCTCAGAAACTTGGGCACCATCCATTAAACAAGGCCTAAACCATGCTCAGATTTTGGGTCATATTTTAAGTGTATAGATTTATTAAATTCTAGTTAACTTTACCAAATTATACAGGGGACATTTCTCATTGAAAAAAATACAAGTTATTAGCCTTAACTAGAGGATGTTGAGTGCATTTGCTGTGCCATTGAGATAAACTATGAAGATCTTTAATTGCTTGGCTATCATTACTGGATTAAATGGCTGTTATCCGTAGTCTGCTATATCAGGGAAAGAAGTCCTGCACACACACTCTGCACTATGATGGATCTCGAGTAGATATCCATACTGAACACCAGAGATGAGGAAGGAGCACAATTCTGGGCACGAAACACCGGTCATTATTTCAAATCTCTGACATATGGCTTCTCTCTTCCTAAAATCATTCATTGATACAAGGCAACTGATTCCTTTCCCGCTTTTGCTTACTGACTCCTCCCTCTGCCTGCACAAGGCAAACCAAGCTCTGGGTCTTTGGGAAACTCAAGACTGGTGTCTGTAGGCCTTCTGGAGAGGGGAGTGTCGTTTTAATCCGAAGAGGAAGTATGACGGGGCAGTAATATCATTCACTGGACTGAGGTGTGGCAAATGGGCTTTAACATAGATACATGTGAGGCATTGCATTTTGGTAAAACAAACAATGGGATGGCTTACACAATGAATGCTGGGCTTTGGTCGTTATATAGAAAAGAGGGACCCGGGGTGCAGGTATAATTCTTTGAAGTTTGTGGCGCAGGGTGTTTAAGGTTACTTCATTGCTCAGACCTTTAAGGTTAGAAGTTGGGAAGTCATGCTGAGATTGTGCTGGACATTGATAAAGCCTCTTCTGAAGTACTATGTGCAGTTCTGTTATAGGAAGGAGATTATTAAGCTGGAGATGGTTGAGAAGGATGTATCCAGTAACACCTCATCTTCTGCCTCGGAAGCCAGCCAACACACGGCATGAACATTGGATTCACTGATCTACAAAGCTCCCCTGGCCAACCCAGATCCCAGGTCCAACTCCCGGACTCACATCTGCCCTCTCGAGGAGCCCTAATGTCCATCTTCCTTCCCACCACCTGCTCCCCACCATCTGCTCCTCACTCCCCACTGATCTATCACTACCTTCTACCTCCTACCTTCACTCACGTATCACTTATCTTTCCCCCAGCCTCACCCCATCACCCATTTTCTCTTCTCCCTCCCCCAGTCCTGAAGAAAGGTCCTGTTTGAAACGTCGACTCTCTTGCTCCTCGGATGTTGCCTGGCTTACTGTGCCTTTTCCACCGACATGCTTTACCTACACTGAATTATCCAATATCTGCAGTCCCCATTATCTCTTAGGTACAATTTCCTATTAACATAACCATGTGTTGTCTGTTATAACTGCACGTAGTCTTAGGGATATTTTCTTCTCAGATCATGCACGATAAACGTTCTCTCAATGTCGTCCTGATATTGCAGTGCCTGATCAGTAGATACAGAATGTATGTTTCAATTTATAAACAGAGAAGCATGTTTATATTCTGATAAACCTCTGGCTTTGCTCCCATATCCAAGGCAGATTAAATGCTTGCACATGATTGATCCTCTAGACCCAACATTTGTTCCCTCAGTCACCCCCACATATCCCATCCAGAATGTGTACATTTTAATCATAATTTTGGATTTTAATAAAAATTATTGAATTGAAATGGGTTAACGGGAGGTACTTGTTCAGCGACTGTGATTGATATCAGTTTCCGTGCATCCTTAATGTGTCACTGGAGGGCTTTTCCTCTTCTCTTAATTATTGATTTGGTTCAATATGTTATCCCATAGTATTAGCGGGAGCACCACCAACAGCACTAACAGGGAGCGAGAAAGAGGGTAAGGAGAGATCAGAAGCTGAGAACATTAGACTGGAATGTTCCAACGATGGACAGGAGTTTTCCGAGGTATTTGTTCAGCGACTGTGATTGATATCAGTTTCCGTGCATCCTAAATGTGTCACTGGAGGGCTTTTCCTCTTGTATTAATTAGGAATTCGGTTCAATATGTTACCCATAGTATTAGCGCGAGCACCACCAACAGCACTAACAGGGATCGAGAAAGAGGGTAAGGAGAGATCAGAAGCTGAGAACATTAGACTGGAATGCTCCAACGATGGACAGGAGTTTTCCTGGGCGTCTTTACTGGCTTTCTCGGCCTTGGATCTCATTAGTTTTGCGGATCTATGATGTACTGATGGTTATTCAAGCTAGTTACTATTCTATCCTTGCTATAGTTGGTTTTCCTGTAAGTCATGATATCTGTTCATTAAGCCAGGTTGGACTGAATTGCTGCCCATATTATTTATAATTTAGAAAAGTGGATGTCAACATTTTCAATTCCAATGAAATATTCCATTCCTCACAAATTATATCGAGCAAATTTCTCATGACAAATTATTCACCAATATGTGAGAAGAAACAAACTGTTCTCAAGCTCCATAATCCTTCTCGTCCTGCACAGATCTACTTTTCTATATCCTCCCCACTCACTACTCCTGTCCAATACTACCATCATGATATCTCCGTCTCCTTCTCTGCCTCAGTGCATCTTCTGAATAAACCATCAATTGTGCCTTTGTTAAATCTGGATACAATTCATCAAGTCCCTTCTAACTGTATGTCAATTACAGAATAATTGCTCTTGAGTATGTTGAACTTGTTCACTGCACAGATTCTGTCAGGCAGTCAGACACTGCATGCTGCTTAAGTTATTGACACATAGTCTCGAGGCACAGAATAATAACCTGTTGATATCTCATGATGGAGATTGATGTAAGTGAACTGAATCTATTATCATTTGTGAGAAAAGGCCCATCTGCTTGTTTCATGAGAAGTCAATGCATTATCCTTCCCCAGTCATGTCTGGGCAAACCCACAGTTTTACTCTTTGCTGTCCTGTGGAACAGCTGAACCAGTCACTCAGTTCAAGATCAGCATAACATGCTGGCCTGACCATGGCTGCACACATCCTGTGAGAGAAGAACAAAAGTAAAGTTAGCTCCCTTCCTCTGCCTGTTTTCCTTATTTCTACACTTAATTTGCATTCAGGTAGGTGACCATTCCCTATTTCAAGTGCAATCTTTTTGACTGAGTCTATTCCCAAGAGTGATGTTCATCTCCATGGGCACCTCTGGTGTTGGCTTTACTGATGCTGACATACAGATTTAAGGAACTTTTAAATTCCACAACAGTGGCAGTGCATAGAGAAGGAATGGGTTTTTATGTCATAATAAAGATCCGGAGACCAGTAAGTGAGGAAATGAATTATTGTGATCATCACTGAGGGTGTAGTTGAGGCAGTATTTGGGGTATTATGGACAGATTGTTTCTCATTTAAAAGGAATTATCTCATTGCAATAGAGGCTGTGTAAAGGAATTTCACGAGACTAATCCCTGGGCTGATGGTAAAAGAGGAGTGAGTGAAGGTTAATCTGTAGCACTGTCAGAGAATAAGAGGACATTGCATTGAAAATTGATGGTGTTGGATAATCACTTGTTATGTTCTACGCAGACACTATGAAGATGATAAATTCCAAGGCTTGTATTTTTATTTTTATTCGGGATGCATGATTCGGGATATTTAAGTGCCTCTGAGGATAAAATCTTCAGTCAAATCCTGCCTTGATATCAGGATCAGATCCTCATACATGAGTAGGTCAGTAAAACACCATTTTAACTGTTATTCGTGATGGTGTCTGTGTGGAGAATGTTTTATTTTCATAGACGGTAGTGAATGTCAGGAATTCTCAGGTCTAGAAAGTTAGGGTAGCGATATCACTAAAAGTATTTAAAGAGGAGGTAGATGGATTTTTGACCTGTCAGAGAGCCGAGGGGTATGAAGAATTGCGCATTAAAGAAGAGTTAATGTCAACAGTACGTTGGCCATGATAGCATACAATGGCGTGAGCATCCAAATTACATATTCCTGTTTGTATGTTCTCATATTCTGTCTTTGGAAAGTGAATGGTTGTAATTTTCCTGTCAGTGTTGTTATTGAATGTTGAGGACAGTAAGAGAAAAGAATTTTGTGAGCCATCTCTGGGAGGGATATGGGCCCGATATTCACTGCGAATCTGGGTCTACAACATGACCAACAAATGAAACACCACTTGCAGAGAGGAGAAACCTTTTAAAGAGATAGGAGACCACTTTCATATCCA
>NW_025214756.1:2975-50151 GCF_004010195.1 Chiloscyllium plagiosum | reverse complement strand
CTGAAGATGGTTGGGTCCAGGAACTCCTGCAGGGATGTCTTGGAATTAAGATGATTGACCTCCAATAACTCCAACCATTTTCCTTTGTGCTGAATAAAATTTCAACCAATAGGGTTTCCCCCTGTATCATTGATTCTAGTTTTGCTGGGGCTCCTTATCACCTCAGTCAGTCAAATGTAACCGGGATGTCAAAGGCAATCACCGTTACTTCATCTCTGCGCTTTTGTCCCTGTTTGAACCAATGATGTCAGGAGCTGAATGGCCCTGCCAGACCCAAACTGGGCATCACTGAGCAAGTTAGTGCTGAGCAGGTGCTGCTTGCTTGACAGGATGGTTGATGGAATTGTCTTGCTTTTTGTGTGCTGTTCATATCTGAAAAATTGCTCATGTTGTTGGTGGATGCCTATGTCACAGCTGTACATGAATATCTTGACTGGAGATGCAGTTAGTTCTGGTGCACAAGTCTTCGATACTATTGCCAGAATATTGTCAGGGCCCATGGCCTCTGCAGTATCTAGTACCTTCAGCTGCTTCTTGAGATCAAGTGAATTGAATCGAATTGTTTGAAGACTGGCATCTGCAATGCTGGGGGTTTCAGGAGGAGGCCCAGACTTTACCCACTTGGCTCTTCTGGTTGAAAACTAATGGAAATGTTTCAGCCTGGTCTTTAGCACTGATGTGCCGGCTACGCTATTGCTGAGGATGAGAATACTTTTGGAACCTCCACCTAGACTTTGTGTTAGCTTCAACACAACTGAGAGGCTTGCTGAAGGCTGCTAAGAATCAACTACATTGGTGCAGATATGGCATCAAATGTAGGCCAGGCCAGATATGGATGCCAGGTTTCATTCCCTAAAAAGAACATTGGATGGGCATTTCCAACATGGTCAACACCCTTAGACTTGCTTTTCAAAACAGACTTCAATTGAATTCAGATTTGAGCATCTACCATCACGATGGACCTCTAGATTACTAGTCCAGTAACATTATTCCACTGTCACAGCCTCCCCTATTCACAACAAGGGCGGTGGAAATATTGGTAAATAGTCCAACAAATTCCATTAATACAAACACTAGCATACCAACAGAATTTCTGATTCGCACAGCCAGCAGCGTTTAATCAGTCTCATTTTCTAGCTTGATGGAAATACTTATGAATCATTCATCACATATGGCTTGCTGGCCTCTATTTATATGTAGCACACAGGTCTGATAGGAATGACTGAGCTAGAGTTTAGAAGGATGTGAGGAGATCTATTTGAGGTATTTAGCTTGCTAAAGGAGATTGACAAAGAGGATGTTTCCTCATGTTGGGGCAATCTAGAATAAGGGGTCATTATTTCAGACCAAAGGGTGGCAGATATAAAGCAAAGATGAGGAGGAATTACTTCTCTCAAAGGGCTGTGAATCTATAGAATTCACTGCCCCAGAGAGTAGTGGACGCTGGGTGCAGAATAAATTTAAAGAAGGAGATAGACAGATTTTTAATCAGTAATGGGATAAAGGGGAATGGGGAGGAGCAGGAAAGTGGAGTTGAGGCCAAGCTGAGATCAGTTATGATCATACTAAAAAGCACACAGGCTGACTTGCCTACTCCTGCTCCTAGTTCTTATGTGAGCATTACTGAACACAGACAATGTACTCCAAAGCACTCCTCCTCCCTATATTGTACTTGAATAATCCCTACAAAGGTGAGCAAATCTGAAAGTGTCTCAGTCAAATAATGACACAGTCATGGGTAACTAACAATCTGTTATAAATATTTCTTAGGCATGATCTACATTTCAATCTTGGAGGATACTTTGGGGTTGGGACGAGGGAGTGGGTGGGAGTGTGGGTGTTGGGAATTTCTGGGGGGAAGGGGTTTTTAGATGAAAGCCTGATAATTTCCAGCAGTTAGAAAATAAAACAAGATATCCAAGAAATGCAGGGGAGACAGAAGGAGATTGCAGCTGTACTGGTACATTGAAGTTGCAAAAAACAAATCACACATCACACTCGAGTCAAAACTGGATTGTCAAGCCAAGAAAAGGTGATTTTGCTGCTATATAAGGAATTGACCAAACTGAGTCTGGAATATCATATGCTGTTCTGGTCAACTGAAGGTTCAGAGCCAAATGATGATTCGGAACATCAGGAATTTGAGTTATTTGTAAAAGGTTAAAGACTTTGTGCTTTCTTTCTTTAGAAAGGACAAGATTTTAAGGTGATCTAATTAAACCTTCAAGCTTTTTTAATTGGAGATTATATTAAAGAGACAAAAATTCAAGGTGCCCACATTGTGTACTGACATCATTCTTACAAGTCAGTCAGGAACTAAGATATGGTTCCTCAAATGTTACAGCTTTGGAAATTCTCCGCATCCTATAGTGGAAATACAAAGTTCATCAGCCATATTGAAAGATTATCAGTTGTTTCTGGTCTTTTAGAGCAATGATCAAGAATTGAGCAACAAAAATGACCAGGTACAACCATCCATGTTCATGTTGATTCCACTGGTCACAATTCATTTTCAACAATGGAAGTTCTGCCCAGGTTCAAGAAAATACAGCAAACCAACATGTCAGCTCACATTTGATATTACATTGAATAATTTGAACCAAGCTGGTCAATATCACTTGTCCTTAAAGGATCAGAATATTTTGGGGAGAAACCAGAAAGAAGGAAAACATTGATCATATCCAGATCCATTCACCCATAAACCTTCAACCCAACCAGACAGATTAATCTGGTAAAAGCAAGTGTGTGGAAATTAAATGGTCATCATGTGCATAAAAAGACTCAAATGCTTACATTATAACCTTAGCTCAGCTGGGAGAACTGACATTATCTGGGACTCGAACCATGTTAAATTGTATTCTCTCTTATTAAAGATTTCAAATCCAATCCACAACCAACTGTTCCGAATCATTTTGACATGTCTCAGACTAAAAAAAAACAAACTTAAAGAAGGAAACATAATTAATAAAGCAACTTCATAAGTTCGGTGATCGAATATGTTTGATGGTTACACTCAAAGGTTCAGACATACACATTTTTAAATCACTCTCACAACCAATCGGTGACTAAGATATCACTCACAAATATCAAAACTTGGGCAATGCATAAGTTCAAATCAAATAAATAACACTTCAAGAAAGTAAAGCTCAGATAAATAAAAGGCTGAACTTTCAGTAGGTTACTTTATATAGAATGATGCAGGCTCTCAACAAACAATACTTAAAGAAATATTAACAATAAAATGCCCACTATAATTGATTTTAATTAATGGTTGACGACAATATTCTCCAAGGGAGGGTAACATTTTGTATCATACAGACGTTAACATGGATTTAACACCATACAGATAGTATCAAACATAAAGAAAAAGCCTAAGTTGTGCAAGGACAGGAGTCGGATCAGAAAATTGAACAAATATAAAAAACAAAGAATGATCCAAAATTAATAAAGAAGGAGAAGTTTGAGATGAAAGAAAGCTAACCAGAAATATAAAAACAGATGCAAAGAGTTTCCATAAGTATACAAAAGAAAAAAAAGAGTTAAAGTGAGTGTTGGTCATAGAGAAAGCCAAACTTGAGGACTAATAATGGAAAATTAGAAAATAGCAGATGAGTTTAATAGGTATTTTGCATCAGCCTTCACTGTAGAAGGTACAAGTAACATCCCAGAAGAAGCAATATATAAGAAAATGAAGGGGGAAGGAGAAACTCAGGAAAACCCCAATCACTAGAGAAGTGTTACTGAGTAATTGTTAGAGCTTCAGGTCAACAAGTGCTTGGGTCCTGATGAAATTCATCCTAGAGTTTAAACAAAGTAGCTAATGTGATAGTTGATACATTACTTTTAGTTGTGAAAACCCCCTTCATTCTAGGACAGCCTCATTAGTTTGGAAGATAACAAATGTATCTCCTTTATTCAAAAGTGGAAGGAGACAGAAAGTAGGAGACGAAGAGTTGAACATTTGTCGGAGAGAAAATGTTATTATTAAAAAAGATACAGCAGGCACTTGGGTAAGTTCAAAGTATTCAGACAACATCAACATGGTTACGTGAAGCAAAATCTAGTGGAGTTCTATGCGTGACCAATCTAGTGGAGTTCTTTGAGGAATTAATATGTGTTATAAAGGAAAACTTGTAAATGTACGGTACTAAGGATTCCCAGAAGGCATTAGCTAAGGTGTCCTAAAGGTTATGGTGGAAAATAAAAGTTCATGGTGTAGGGGATAAAACATTGGCATGGTTAGACTATTAATAGACTAACACGAATCAGAGAATAAGTATTATTCAATCTTCTTCATGTTAGCAAGATGAAACAAGTGGTGTGCCACAGGAATTGGTACTGGGACCTCAACCATATTCAATATACATACAATACAAATGTGAACATAGGAGATATAGTTAGCGAGTTTGCAGATGACAACAAGATCAGTGGTGTGGTGGAGAGCAAAGAAGTACCTTAGAGAACAATGGGACCTTGATCAAATGGGCCAATGGGCTGAGGAGTGGCAGATGGAGTTTAATCACGATAAATGTGAGGTGTTACATTTTGGTAGAGCAAATCAAGGTGGGACTTATACATTTAATGCTAAGGACCTAGGGTGCATTGCAAAACAAAAAGACCTTGGAGTGCCTTGAAAATGGAGTCGCAGATAGACAGGGTAGTGAAGAAGGCATTTTATATGCTTTCCTTTACTTGTCAGTGCATTAAGTATCACAGAATGGAAGTCACAGCTGTACATGACATTGGTTCGGTCATTTTTGGAATACAGGTCATTCTGCTATAACTCACATTTCGACTACATGAAAAGGCTGTAACGCAACTGACAAATAGGGGATTATGTTTTTAAAATGTGAACTTTTAAAATGTGTGTTGGTTATAATGTAATTACTATTTAAGTGCTATTTTTATTGTGCAATTTTTATATAGCGTGGAGTCATACAGTAACGCAACCATTGCATTACAGAAGAAATGACTGTACGGCATTTAGTTCTGGTCTCCTTGCTATAGGAAATACGTTGTTAAACTTGAAAGGGTTCAGAAAAGAGTTATAAGGATGTTGCTGGGGTTTGAGGGTTTGAGCTATATGGAGAGGCTGAATAGGTTGAGGTTATTTTCCTTGGAGTGACGGAGGCTGAGGGGTAAACTTACAAAAGTTTATAAAATCATGAGGATCATGGATAGGGTGAATAGTCAAGGTCTTTTCCCCAGGGTAGGGTAATCTAAAACTAGAAGGCATAGGTTTAAGGTGAGAGGGGAAAGATTTAAAGGGGACCTAAGGGGCAATGTTTTCACGCAGAGGATGGTGTGTGGATGTAACAAGCTACCAAAGTGGCGTAGGCTGGTGCAATTACATTATTTAAAAGGCTTCTTGGATCATATATGAATAGGAAGTGTTTAGAGGAATCTGAGCCAAATACTGGCAAATGGGACTAGATTTATTGAGGATATCTGGTCAGTGTGGATGAGTTGGACCAATGCTGGACAACCCTACGACTCTATGACCTCAATAAAACATAACAGCCTGACAGGACTTGACAGGGTAGATAACAGAACAATATTTCCCCTCATGGGACAGACTCAAACTATGCATATGAGGGGAAAAACTCAGAGGCAATCAATGTATGGAATTCTCTTCCCCATCTGGATCACTGAATTTATTCAAGGCTGAGTTGGAAGGATTTTTTTACAGGAGTCAGCAGTTATGGGAAACAGAGAAATTAAATTGAGATCATGAACAAACCAGTCCTGATCTTACTGAATAACATTGCAGGATTGAAAGGCTGAATACTATTCTTCTGGTCCTAAATGATAAGATAAGAGGGATTCCCCTTTATAGCAGGCAGAATTTGATTGAGTATATCACTAAGAAACCCTAAGCAAACTGGGAATCAATGAAAATCAAGGCAAAAGCTCTTCAGTGATTGGAGTCATTGCTAGCACAAAGGAAGACAGTTGTGGTTGTCGAAAGTCAAACATCTGAATCCCAGGACATCACTGCAGGTATTCCTCAGGGTCTTAAGTCCCAACCAGCTTCAGTTGCTTCACCTTCCCCTCCATCATAAGGTTAGAAGTGGGGATGTTATGCAGTGATTACACGATATTTAGCACTATTCATGACTCTTCAGATAATGACGCAAACCACGTTCACATCCAGCAAAATGTGGACAACATCTAGCATTGGGCTGATACACAGCAAGTAAGACTGTGTCACACTAGTGCCAGGCAATGATTATCTCCAACAAGAGAGAATCCAACAATTACCCTCTGATGTCGAATTGAGTTACCATTGCACAATCTTCCACTATCAACATCCGGGGAGTTAACCCTCCTTTGACAGTACCTTCAAAACCTGCGACTTCTACCACCTAGAAATTCCAGGGCAGCAGACGCCTGGGAACACCACCACCTGCAACTTCCCTTCCAAGCCACTCACCATCCTGACTGAGAACTATGGTGTTATTCCAATACTGTTGCTAGGCCAAATTCTTGGGACTCCTCCCTAGCAGCACTGTGGGTGTACCTACATCCATGAATTGTAGTGTTTCAAGAAGGGTCACCTTCTTGAGGGCAATTAGGGATGGACAATAAACTTTGGCCTAGCCAGTAATGTCCATATCCTTTTTTGGAAAAGCCCATGCTCCTCAATAATTTCCATTTGCCCTCAGCGATACAATATGTATACTGGTTACCATAGAAATAGTCACTCTCCCCTTGGAGTGGTGTAACATAATGAACACCAAGAAAGAAGAACAGGAGAAAACCTCCTGCAATAGAAATTGAAAACAAAACAGAAGTTTGACACTCAGGAGACATGTTATAACAACGTAGCAGCTGCAATCCTACTTTTCCAACATCATAAGAAGTAACTGCGGATCATTCTGGAAACCAACTTAAATGGGAATATCTGCCTTCTGCTTAAACAATTCCCTCAAACAGGCATTGGAAAATAATATTATAAACAAACTGTTTAACTTTTAAGTTCAGTTTTAAAGTATTGCACATTGTATTGAATGCCCATCAGCACAAGCTATGGACTTGTGCCATTTGAGAAACAAATGTATCTATTTATGTTCCTTTGTGTCTGTAGGTGTTACTTCATCTCAAGTTATTCACGTGAAATAACATCTGCATCTTTAAGAAACAGACCACAACTGTCTACCAGCTACAATATTCTGAGGTATGGCAGAGGAATCCATTCCACACTGCTACTGCTGCTAGGGTCTGAAAGTAAGAGGCAAAGCCCCGGAACAAACCTCAAGGATAGAAAAAAGGTGTTTTTTTTTTATTTAGGTAAAATTACTCTGTGGCACCTCTTATAACAGTAATTGATCCTTCTGGAATCAATTAAAATCTACTGTCTCGACAAGAACCCTCTGTAGACCTGGGTCTCACTGCACCCAACAGAGATCCTATTGGCGGAATTTTCAGTACTTTCTTCCACATCACATTTATTTGTTCTCATGCCACGGTGGCAAGTTTTAACTTAATTGAGGCTGTTATCAAAAGAAAAATGACTCTTTGTTCTTTCGTTTTGGTTTATACTGTTGCACCCATTCATGTTTCGGAAGTTTCATAAAGGTGTATTACTCAATGCATGCACAGCTTGTGTTGTCCCCAAGTGTTCCTGTTCACTGTCAAATAGGCATTTTCTATACACAGACACAAATCCAAAAACGCAAGTCTGGGTGGGTAATGAATGAGATAGTAAGCTATCTGACAGAATTAGTTGACTTGCTTACCTGGCTCAAAAGTCCAGAAATACATTCTCAAGCTAAAGATAATCACAACTCTTGAACCAGTATGTTGTATCTAAGTAACATTACTCTGGAAAGACATACTCAGGAATTTCTGCTAAATATTGGTCTTGACAACAAGTCAGTCCTACACATCCTATATCAAACAATATCATAAGCATTTAAAAATACAATAACTCCACCAATAGACACTGTTTTGGTTCAATGTCAGGGAACATGTTCCTATCTTCCTAGCAATTTGTCACAGGTATTTTGGCCCTTCCTGGACCCCTTTGACCTCAGTGAAGAATTCTATAAGCAATATGGCAAAGGTAAACTACAGAGAGCAAAATCAGCCCCATTGAGATAAATCTCAAGCCTCTGGATGGCCTTGGTTATAACTATGGCAATCAGTGAGGTAAATAAATTATTCAATGATACTCATCATTGCCATCTCCGCAAATGTGTCATGCCTGCTGGAGATGTAGGTAAAAGGCTACGGGTTTTCTGCCATTCTGCCATTCATTTAGACCTTGGTCTCTGTTGCTGTAAGCTCTAGCTCATGTGTGCGACATGAATGACTGACTTCCACAGTGAAGAAGGTTACCTCACGAGTACAAAGGGATCTTGATCAGATGGGCTAATAGGCTAAGGAGTGGCAGGTGGAGTTTAATTTCAAAAAGCCTGAGGTGCTGCATTTTGGGAAAGCAAATCAGAGCAGGACTTATACACTTAATGGTAAGGTCCTAGGGAGTGTTGCTGAACAAAGAGACCTTGGAGTGCAGGTTCATAGTTCCTTGAAAGTAGAGTCAGCAGGTAGATAGGATAGTGAAGCAGGCGTTTGGTATGCTTTCTTTTATTGGTCAGAGTATTGAGTATAGGAGTTGGGAAGTCATGTTGCAGCTGTACAGGACATTAGTTAGGCCACTGTTGAAATGTTGCATGCAATTCTGGTCTCCTTCCTATTGGAAGAATGTTGTGAAACTTGAAATGGGTTCAGAAAAGATTTACAAGGATATTGCCAGGAGGATTTGAGCTATAGGGAGAGGTTGAATAGGCTGGGACTGTTTTCCCTGAAGTGTTGGAGGCTGAGGGGTGACCTTATAGAGGTTTATAAAATCATGTGGGGCATGGATAGGATAAATAGACAAGGTCTTTTCCCTGGGGTGGGGAGTCCAAAAAATAAAGGTTTCGGATGTGAGGGGACAGATATAAAAGGGACCCAAGGGACAATCTTATCACACTGAGGATAGTGCATGTATGGAATGAGCTGGCAGAGGAAGTGGTGGAGGCTGGTATAATTACAGCATTTAAAAGGCACCTGGATGGGTATATGAATAGAATGGGTTTAGAGGGATATGGGCCAGGTGCTGTCAAATGGGACTACATTAGGTTGGGGTGTCTGGTCGGCATGGGTGAGTTGGACCGAAGGGTCTTTTTCCATGCTATACATCTCTATGACTCTATAACTCTATCCGTCCGATTTGAGTTTGCTTTCTTTTCTTGAGCTTTTACCTTGCTGAGGTACCTGCCTGAGTAATTATTCTGCACAGTCAGTGAACCAAAGCCAGCCAAACTAGTTCAAGTTCAGTTCAGTAACCTGCAAAGCTTCTTCCAGGGAAGACAAAGATCCAAAGGAGTGGAAAAATGGCAATCAAGCTTCAAAAGATTTCAGGTGGCTTTCTCGTTAAGAAAAAAAAAGGAATCTCCACAATTACAAGTTTTAATATTTCAAAAATAGGCAAGTTTGTCCAAACAAGCTTCCCTTAATTCAATGGCTGGTTGACAACCCCTTGAAATTTTAGTACAAGCTAATGTAGCTCAAGACAATTGTAGTCTTCAAGAGCCAATGTTTAAATTGTAATACTCTACCTAAAATGCATGTCTTTCCCCATTTTGACCATGACAGTTGCCTCAAAAAGGCAAGGGTAGACTGCCAAAACCAAGATCTAAAGCCTACACAGTCAAATTAATTTGAAGATGAGAAATGATAGCAGAAATAAGAACAGATCAGATACTTAAACAACCAGAATGCAATTATAACTTGAATCCGTTGTCAGAGATTCAATGTGCTTTAATTATTTAACAACTTCTTGCAGTTATTGACAAACAAGGGGAGATGACAGCCTCGTAGTATTATTGCTAGACCGTTAATTCCAGGTTATGTTCTAGGGACAAGGTTTCAAATCCCGTCACAAAAGATGGTGGAATCTGAATTTAATTTTAAAAAACCTGGCATTAAGAGTCTAATGATGACCATGAATCCATCATTGATTGTCAGAAAAATCTATCTGGTTCACTAATGCCCTTTAGGGAAGGGAACTGCAATACTTACATGGTCTAGCCTAAACGTGACTCCAGACTCACAACAATGTGATTGACTCAACTACCCTCTGAGCAATTAGGGATGGGCAATAAATGCTGGCTTAGCCAGTAACACCCACACCCTGTGAATGAGTAAAAGAAAATTTGTCTTTTTGAATGAAATAATCAGAAATCTTTATTGCAGAGTCTCAATATGAGATCACCCATCAAACTTACTGTTTTAATAGTAGAACTAAAGATATGTGGTTAAAAATCACACAACACCAGGTTTAGATTTTTTAGATTACATTACAGCGTGGAAACAGGCCCTTCGGGCCAACAAGTCCACACCGACCCGCCGAAGACACTACGGGCAATTTAGCATGGCCAATTCACCTGACCTGCACATCTTTTGGACTGTGGGAGGAAACCGGAGCACCCGGAGGAAACCCACGCAGACACGGGGAGAATGTGCAAACTCCACACAGTCAGTCGCCTGAGGCGGGAATTGAACCCGGGTCTCAGGCGCTGTGAGGCAGCAGTGCTAACCACTGTGTCACCGTGCCGCCCGGTTAACTGGAAGCACACTAGCTTTCGGAGCAACGCTCCTTTATCAGGTGATTGTCGCTCCGAAAGCTAGTATGCTCCGAAAGCTAGTGTGCTTCCAATTAAACCTGTTGGACTATAACCTGGTGTTGTGTGATTTTTAACTTTGTACACCCCAGTCCAACACCGGCATCTCCAAATCATAAAGATATGTGAGTTGTCCCAGTCAATATTTTCCCTCAATCAACATCGCACCAAAGAAATGTCACACTGCAGTTTATTGCTGAAACAAGAGGCAAGCTGCTCTTGTACTTATCAGAACAAACGGACATTCCTGTGTGCAAGTGTTGTGTACATGTTTCCTAATCACAACAATGACCACTCTTCAAAACACTTCACTTGTAAAGTAGTTTGAGATATTTGGTGTTCATACAGTGTATTTTACAAGTCATATTTTTCATTTTTGCACACAGTTTTAATAGCCTTTAAGGATGGTAAAAGCCAAATCAGTCATAGTCACAGACACTATACCTAAGCATTTCTGTATGTCCAAGCAGCTGCTTGGGCCTTGGCAGCTTACTACTGGCTATCGACTTCGAATAAATCCCTTTAATCTCATTTCCAAATCAATCTTGCCTCGTTTCCTCGACAGATTTGCATCCTTCATTCATTTTGCAATGTCACAAGGGAGAATAATCTTCAAAATACGAGCGTTCACATTTCCATCTCAGGGACCCTGTGCGGCAAAAATATCTCAATACAGACCGATCCATGAAGTAAAGTCATGTCATTGTCCTCCTTCCTCAATTGCACTGTGGGCCTGTGTACATTATAAGGATGTCAGCAGCTCATTACTACCTTAGAGGGAAACAAATGCTGGCTTAGCCATCAGCAGCAAGAATAAAGAGAATTCTTGCTCCTCTATCCTGCTAGCAGGGAGAGAGATTTCCTTGCTCCTGCCACTGTCAGAAATTTGAAAAGTATGTTGTAACTGCCATTTGCCCATTATTCTCCCTGACCTGTTGAATTTAATGAAAGATTAGGACTTAACTCATCAACAGAGGTCTCTCGACACAAAGCATTAATATAAATATTCATTAATAATTCCATGACAATGTAAATGTCCAGGCTTCAGATGAGTCACAGAAATCATGGGAAACTTGAAGTGAAGGGAGGCTTGCAACAAATTCAATCACAACGCTTCCCATTAATGGGTATTCTCACCTACCTACAAAAACAAATCCCTCACAGAGTACCATCCGGACCCTCGCTCAGAATCTCTGCAGTTTAGTCCTTACCAAGTCCTATAGAGGTGACATTGCCACTTGACTAACATGACATTCAGATCCATACACATTCTTTTTACTGTAGAAAATGTTGCAGATCTTGTTAGTTGAGTAGATGCTTAAAATAAGATTTTTCTCCCCATCTTTCATGAGGTGTTGAAATCGCTGACAAAAGGCCAGTAATTACTATCCACCTTTATTTGCCCTTGAGAAGTTAGCTGGAGAGCTGATGGATTCATTGGTTGTGATCTTCCAAAATTAGCAGGAGTTTGGAAAGGTCCCAGTGAATTGGAAAACCACAAATGTCTACTCAAGAAAGTAGGGAGATAGTAAGCAGGAATTCATAGGCCAATTCGCGTAACACATTATTGGGAAAATGCAGCATTTTACTATTAAGGAATATTAGCTGAACATTCAGAAAATTATAATGCAAGGCAGACAACATATTTACCTTGAAAGGGGAAACAAGGTGCTTGACAAATGTATTAGAGTTCTCTATGGATTTAACAAGCAGTATGGAAAAAGGAGAACAAGTGAATTTAAAATAATGTATTTGGAATTCCAAAAGGCATTCATTAAGGAATCTCATCAAAGATTACTACACAAGACCCCGGAGTTTTGAGGATGACAAATGAGCATGGATACATGAATGCCCAATGTAACAGGAAACAGAAACATCAGGGTCAAAAAGACATTTTCAGGTTGGCAACCTGTCACTAGCAGGCTGTCACAGGAATCAGTGCTTCAGCCTCAAATATTTACAACTGTCTCAGTCACTTGGACAAAATAACCCTGTATTGCGGCCAAATTCTCTGGTGATAGAAAGATAATTTGGAAGGCAGGTTGCAAGGAGGACAAAGAGTTTGCAAATGGACACTGATAGGTTAAGTGAGTGTGGGCAAAAATTTGACAGATGCAAAATAAGGTGGGAAAAAGTGTGGAAATATCTGCTCAACATCCACTCTGTCCAGGCCATTCAATATTTTACAGTATTCTATTGACAGTAATATTGAGGAGGCAGGGTGGCTGCAGAAGAATTTGGACAGGTTAGGAAAGTGGTCAAAGATGGAGTACAACATGGGCAAGTGTGAGTTCATGCACTTTAGTAGGAAGAATAGAGGCATGGACTATTTTGTAAATGGGGAGAAAATTCAGAATCCGAAGTGCAGAGAAATTTGGGAGTTCTAGTCCAGGATTCTCTCAAGGTAAACTTGTAGGTGAGTCAGAAGTTAGAAGGCCAAATGCAATGTTGGCATTTATTTTGAAAGGACTTGAATATAAAAACAGGGGTGTACTTCTCAGACTCTGGTCAGACCACATTTGGTATATTGTACACAGTTCTGGGCCCCATATTCATGAAGGATGGAGCATGCTCAGAGGAGGTTCACGAGAATGGTCCCAGGAATGAAAAGCTTAACATGTGAGGAACATTGGAGGACTCTAGGTTCATACTCAAGTGTTTAGAAGGTTTAGAGGGGTTCTAATTGAAACATACAGAATACTGAAATGGCCTGGACACAGTAGAGATTGGGAAGAGACTAGGGCTTGAGACCACAGCTTTAGAGTAAAGGGAAGATCTTTTAGAACAGAGGTAAGGAGAAAGTTCTTCAGCCAGAGAGTGGTGAATATATGGAATTCATGCCACAGATGGCTGTGGAGGCCAGAGCATTGAGTATGTTTAAGACTGAGATAGATATGGTCTTGAGTATCAAGGGGATCAAAGGTTAAGGGGAAAAAGTGGAAGAATGGAGTTGAGAAACTTAACAAGATTGAATGGTGAAGCAGACCTGATGGGCTGAATAGGGTCTAGATTAGAGTGGTGCTAGAAAATCATAACAGGTCAGGCAGCAAGCCCTTCATCAGGAATGAGGCAGGGAGCCTTCATGGAGTAGGCACCACTCAAACCTAGACTCTGATCTCCAGCATCTGTTGTCCTTATTTTCATCTAGTTGATGGGCTGAATAGCCTAATTTCTGCTCCTATGTCTTATGGTCTTACTCCTTCAAAATCTGATCACCATGGTGGAACCCACCAGTTATTCTGAATCAAGTAACTTTTTTCCTTCCTGATGGAGGGCTCCTGCCCGAAACATCGATTTTCCTGCTCCTTGGATGCTGCCTGACCTGCTGTGCATTTCCAGCACCACTCTAATCTTAACATTTTTTCAATCCCACCAACACCTCAAAAAAAGGTTCTGAGTGAAGAGAGTGTCAGTAAACTCGTGAAACTGTAAGCTGATAAAAACAAGTGGAATTGCAAAGCCCGAATTTGAACTGACTATGCCACCATCTTATTTTCAGTCTGAAACGCAATACTGCCTTGGGTGACAGCAAAGTGTAGATAAGAAGCAATTTACCCTATCATTTAAATGGGACATGGTATGACATTAAGAGAGAGATCCCCTGCTACTGGACTGCACAGGACTTTAGCAACTGATGTACAATACATACAATGTATTGCATAAGTTACATAGGAGACCTGGTCAATACTTACATCTTGAGAACAATTGAGAACAAATTATCTGGTCATTATCACCATGTAATCTGTCAGAGCTTGCTATGAAAAAATTGGTCGCCATGTTTTCTACTTATAATAGTGATTGAACTTCAGAGTTAGTTCATTGCTGTAAAGCACTTTAAAACATCTTGACATTGTGAAAGGGGGTGCATAAATGCAGATCTTCCTTTAAAGATTTATGAAACAAATGTAACAGAAATATAGAAATAACCTAATGCTCTTAAGCTTTCTCAAGTTATGACAGATGTAACTGATGGCTGACAGTGGCATGCAAGACAGCACTGGGAAATAAACTGAATGTATGAACCAATAACAAGCATCATGCCCCTTAGCGTTGTCTATAGAACATAGAAGCGAGTTGTAGATCAATCAGACTCCCATTACACAAAGCTCCATCAAATCTATATAAAAGATATTAAAATACATTGTCATAGAAAGCAGAGAACTGTTTGTTGGAATTTTGTAATGAAAACAACTTATGTGTCAAAATGGTGTGAGTTTCAAATAAATTGTAATCAAGATCCTTGGATTAAGAGAAATATATGTTGACAATGATTTTCTGGTCAGCTCAGGAGAAACGCAGATTGCATGACATTGTAAGAATCGCTTTCAGTTTTAATAGTACCATTCGTGTGATTTTATTTTAAGCGAATTTCCCGTCGTAGTACTTGGTTTATGATTCTTGCATATGCACAGGAAATTAGATCAAAGTTCAGAAGCCTTAGCAATGATCATGACAGAGATTTATCACTAAAATATTGATCAAAGTGCAGGCAAGTTTATTATTCCATATGCATATGATTATTCAAAGCTGTCAGGGTGGTGTACCAATTCTGAATTGCACGGAAGAGAATAGGAAAGATTTAGTTGCCCGTTTCAGTGAGTTCCTGCTCTCAGCCATCTTTGGTCAGGGACAAGGGAGAACCTGACTACCTGATCAACGTACCCGGAAGGAGGGAAGAGTAAACGGACAGAGAGCAAGAGAGTGAGAGAGAGAGAGAAAGACTTATTGTGTTCTTTTCCCAAATACCTTCTGGCAGCTAAGTAAAGAGCAATGATGCCAAAACTTTGGAGGCATAGCATTCATAGGCAGGGTCTGGGTGCGTAACCTCAGCAAGACCCATACAAGAGGAAAAGAAAACAGTCCTTAAAAATTATTAAATACCCTAACTGAATAAATATTTGATTCTCTTTTGGACTATACTGTCTACTACAGACTGGATTTAAAAATGATCCCATGTGGTCCATTTTGAGATAAAACAAGCCTGATAGGGAGAAAATGAGGAAGGGAGGGATTGTCCTTTTTAAGTTACAGACTCAACAATATAACTAAGACTAATTAAGTGAAAAGTTCTCTTTTGTTTTAAAAAAAGATATTATCGAAATAAAAGGAATTTTGGAACCATTTGGCACTGGATACAGGCAAGAAGAATCTATTAATAGACTTAGCAGTCCTTCACATTTAACAATCAATCCAAATAAACATTCCCAGTGAGAATTAAGTTTCTGAAAACATTCTTTTTTAGCTCCAGATTTTCATTTGTAGCTGGCAAGGAAAGTTTCCCAAGCAAATGTCTGCAACTGTATATAAAAAAAAGCATACAAGTCAACATGTAAGTAACATATAATCTTTAATCATGTTGGCATGTGGGTTTTTTGCATCGGTTAATTTTAATTTAAGCTATGCTGTCCATTTACATGTCATTGCCATCAACTTAGGTCCAACGAGAGAAGCCAGTTTAAAAATAAAACACAAATGATGTCTGTTATTCTTAAAAACTTTTAAAATTTTTTGATGAGATTTAAATCTAGCTTTTTTCATGCATACTAGGATTTTCAGTTTAACTGAAAATCTAAAAAAATGATTCAACTAAAATTGCTGACAAGTTTGTCTCAAACATATCTGAGATGGGATGCTGTTTATATATCACATAGCTTGTATTTTTAACAAATTAAATACTTACAGATGCCACATTAAGAGTACAGTAGATTATAGAACAGTAGAAAAGCAATTTTCAAGTACAGGGCAAAAAAAACACCATTTTATTCATGAGAAAATATTTCTAACTCGTTTGTTTTTAAGCAAAAACTTCATTCTGAGGGAAATAACATTGCTTGATCTTAAAAAATGTCAATGTTAATAACAGTTCTAAATGATCAAGCACAGTCATTCCACCACATGAAATGTATGTCCAAACTCCGTCGTATTGCTTGAATGCATATTGAAATAAGAACCATCAAAGTATCTTCAAAGATGCAAAAGAGTTCAAAATAAATCATGAAACTTTATTTGAAAAGAGTATTTTTCTAAACAAGCTCCATATGTCTCTCTGTTTATTTCACCATTTTGCTGGTCCAGCATTTTAATTTTAATTTAAATAGAAAAGAATATTGTGCAATGGTAAATCAGTTCTTCTGATGTCTGACTGACTCTTGGAATAAAACTGGAATTGCTGTTACTCATAGAATATACTTGTTGTGGTGGATCAGAAAATCTGTTAGACAAAGAAGCTTGTTCCAGAAACCAGCCTACCCTGGAGCATGGGACTGATTTCACTTTGTAAATTTCTTACGAACTTTAAAAATTGCTAGGGTGGATGCAACATGACAGGCAAAAAGCAAATAATTAGATGCAGCCAAGTACAACAAAACCTGGCAACGGGAAAAACAATCCTTTCAAGGCATAGCAAATAAACAAAATTAATTAATTGATAGGTTGGCTTGTTTCAACCAATCAGAATAATTCTCAAACTGGTTTCATTTTCTTTTGACAATGCCCACACAAAAGCAAGTCACACTCAACAATAATTACTCAACTTGACATTACGATGTCACTAATCTTGACATATTCTTTCTATAGTTAAGTATTTTACAATCTCCTGGATTTTAATGTTTATGCCATTCAACCAACATTTCTGTATGTCCTTCCAAAAGCAAGACAACAACAGCAATTTTTATTTATAAATACTTCACAAGCAGAGATATTAGGCCAGGAGACCAAAAGTTTGATGAATGAGGTTGGCTTTAAGGACTGTCCAAAGGAAGGAAAGCAATATAAAGGTTAGGGTGGGAATTTCAGATCATGAAAGGCACAGCAGTCAGTGGTGGAGCGCTGAACACCAGTTCTGCAAAATAGGCCAGAACTGGAAGAAGGTAGAGCTCACACAGCACGGAAGGGGTTTGAAAACAAGTATTTACTGGACTGAGAATGAAGGTAGATCAGCAAGCAGCGAGAAATGATGAATGAACAGGACTCAGTATGAGTAGGGCAAGAGCAGAGTTTTGGATGAACTCAAACTCACAAGAGGATGCAAAGTGGGAGCTCAACCCCAGGACAGGTGTGGATGAATCAAGTCTAAATATAAATAGAACATGGATGAGGGTTTAAGCTGACAAGTCAAGGTAGGAGTATGGATGGACAATGTTCATGAAGATGAAGTAGGCAGATTTGGTGTTGGTAGGTACATTGAAATAGAAGGCTCATCTCAGAACCAATAGGATACCAAAGCTGTGAAAAATCTGGTTCAGCCACAGTGGCCAGGAAGAGGGTGAAAAGACTGAATGGAGTTTGTGGTGGGATCCACAAACACTGGCCTTCTTTTTCATTACATTTGATAAGAGAAACGCCTTGCTTATCCAATGCTGGAAATCTGACAAGCAAAGTAGCAAATCAAAGGACTTGAAAAGCAAGTTTGGTAGTGGGGAGGTGAAGCTAGGTGTCAGCAGCTTGCATGTGGAAGCTGACACAGCATTTGTACATGAGCAGTAAGTGGATGCAAAATAAGAAAGGGCCAAGAATCAATTCCAGAGTGTGGGATGACCAGGCAGGAATGTGAACAGAAGCCACTGTTGATGATGATCATCTATGAGGTCAATCCCACCCATACAGAGGTATTAGAGGAGGCTCTTTAGATCAAAAAGGCTGCAGCGAAGTAGAGAGGAATGAGGAGGGATAATTTGTCATGATCCCATTGTGACTCCGTTAAGGGCTGTGTAAGGGCTGTGAAGGCATTCACACATGGAGCTGTTGGAAAGATTAACATTGACTTGGGAGGCAACAAATAATGTAGGCCAAAGACATCCAATCCCAGCTCTAGAATGAGGTGCCCAGAGCCAATATCCAATACAAATGATTCAGAATATAATCAAAGATGTAACAATCTGATGCATTTTGCCAAGTTGCAACCCTTCGGTGGCTAAGCGTACTGACGCAGATACCAAGTTCACCCAGCCTCAACTACAGCAGTGCTAGACATGTCTTCTGCGTCCTCGTGCTTAATTTCCTATGCTGATTACGACCCATTAGGCGTGCATAGTGTATGTGCTGGTTGGGATCAAATTCTGTTAGAATGTCAAATAGAGCAAAGTTTAATACTAACTACCCAGGATTACACGCAAGGAACAGTGAAGAGATTATGAAAACAGGTCTTAGGTTGCGCATTCATGGCAAGAGGCTGGGAAGGATCATAAGAGAGTACGACAGGAGGAAGCAACAAGTCAATGTATTGCCAATCAAAAGATGGATTATGCAGTCAAAGATCACAAACAATGAAAGCTCCGATTTTCTCATTCTGGCGATACACCCGAAAGTTTTGGAAAACACTAATCCACAACAGACGGCTATGAAAACCTCCTGAAGTAACCCGCTGCAAATTTCTCACTCAAAATGTAGCAATGCATAGTCCTCATGTCCGGACATTTAGGAGGTAGACGGGCGCAGATCGGGGAAGGCTTAGTTACCACATGCTGTTACTTTCGCGGATACCTCCTTGCGGTTTAAGTCGTTCACCACCGAAAGAAATGGCAAGCTTTCAGGCTGCCAGAATATGTTTTTTTTAGGAATGCCATTTTGGGAATCAATTCAGACCCCGGTTTGGTGCCCTAATCTCCGCCAACGAGTATCAATTCCCAAAGGCAAGAAAATATTGTACTCACGTTCCCAGGACTTCTTTGAACTCGTACGCCACTTTAATTTCCTCTTTCTTTTTCCATGCTTTGTCCATCTCTCCTAAAGGCATCCTCTCCTATATCTTTTCAGAGAGAATGCAGCTCCTTTCACTGTACAAACAGGGAGGAGGGAGGAGGAGGAGAATCATATTAGATATACTTTGCATTAGAAAAAAAATCCGAATCAAAAGCAGCAACAGCGGTTCAGCAATAGATCAAGTCTAGGTTTCAATGACCAAAGCTTCAAGCAATACAGGAAAAAAAAACACTTGACAGGTCCAGGCTTGCTTTCAGAGATACACACACGAATATGATCATTCTTTTTAAACAGACGAAGCAGATTTAAAAAAAAACGTCAAGAATACTAGCAGACAGCAGCCATGCTCATCCAATAAAATCATAACCCCAAACAAAGTGTCGCTTACCTCAAGTTGTGAGTATATGGTGCACGGTGTGAAAGCTTGCAGCCTGATTCCTCTGTGTGCCCAGATCCCCTCTGCGTGTGGAGCCCAGCTCTGTATCTAAGGGGGTAGTCCTCAGAGCACTCGCTCTATCCAGCGCCTGCACTCGGCTGCTGCCGCATTGACGTCAGCTCCCGACCAGAAATGGGCGGGGCATGGCTGCCGGTTCTCCACCAATCAGAGACAATCGAAGGGGGCGCTGCCCCCGGCCGCCGCTCCGGCCTATGGTGAGCCGAGGAAGGCGCGAGCTGACCAATGACAAAGAGCAAGGAGGCAGCGGGCGCCCGAGTGAAATCGCTCATTGAAAGACAGTCTCATTCATGAATTTGCTGCTCGCTTCCATCAAAGGTCATTGACCTGACTTGCTACACTCTTTCGCTCGCTCTATCTCTCTGCAGATGCTGCAAGGCCTGTCGAGTCTTCCCAGCATTTTCGATTTTATTTCAGATCCATCCATTCTTAAAAAAATGCCACTGGACTCAAAGCGTTATCTCTTTCTGTTCCCGCCGATGCCTTCCAGTTTCTCCAGCCGGTTCTGTTTTGGTTTCACAACAAATGCTGAAGTGTTCATTGCACAAAGCAGACTATGACTTGTTTGGCACGCCATCCACCACCTTCAACATTCACCCCCTTCACCACCAACGCACAGTGGCAGTAATTCAGCCAGGCTCCTTGGACAGCACCTTTCGATCTAGAAGGGTGAAGACAGCAGCAGACGCATGGGAACACCAGCAACTCCAAGACACGCACCATTCGAATGTGGAACTATCTCATGCAAATTAGAAGCAGGAGTAGCCATTCGGCCCTCAAGTCTGCTCTGCCATTCAATAAAATCATGGCTAGTCTGATTACTCTACAATCCACTTATTACCATGCTAGTGCAGCAAGTAGTATGTTGGTCTTCATTGCAAGAGGGTTTGAGTAGAGGAGGAATTAAGTCTTACTACAGCTGTGTAAGACCTAGTTGGATCACACTTGGAGGCAGTTTTGGCCTCCTTACCTAAGAGAATATGTATAGCCCATAGAGAGAGAGAGAGAAAGCAGCAGCAGAGGTTCACCAGACTGATTCCTGGGATGGTAGGTTTGTCATATGATGAAAGATTGGGTTGACTGGATCTGTATTCATTGGAGTTTAAAAGACTAAGAGGGGATCTCATTGAAAGCTGTGACAGAGCTGGACAGACTTGGATGCAGGGATGATGTTTTCCCAGGAAGTGGATCCAGGACAAAGGGTCACAGTCTCAGTGTAGAGGTAAGCCATTTCCAAGTGAGATCAGGAGAGATTTCTTCATTCAGAAGTTGAACCTCTTCAGTGTTCTCCCTTTTCTCCTCCACAGAAGGCTATGGAGACACTGAACATATTTAAGAAAAAATTAAGTAGTGTGGGGAGAGGTGGATACACAGTGTTGAAATAGAGGATCAGCAGTGATCTTGTTTAATGATGGAGCAAACTCAATGGGAAAAAAAGCCAACTCATGATATTTTCTATGTTTCTTTCCATGATAACCTTTGACCTCTTTGTTCATCAAGATTCACGCACTGGGATACCCAAATTATTCTGCATCTCAGAGCTCTGCAAATTCTGTCCTTTGAAATAATGAGCTTTGTAAAAAAGAAATTATTCCAGCAAGAATAACAATTCACTTTTTAACACATTATGCTCTGTTTGTCAGATCTTTACTCACTCACTTGATCCATTTATCAGCCTTTGTAGCCTCCTTGTTAACTCATCACAATGTTTATTTCTACCTATATTTGTATGATCATCAAACTTAGTGACCATTCTGTTTGTCCCTTTATCCAAGTCATTTACGTAACCCTTCCTTTCACTGTCTTGGTATCAAAATCCTGGAATTCCCTCCCTGGTAGCACTATGGAAAACCAGCACATGGATTGCCATGGTTTAAGAAGGTGGCTTACCATCACCTTCACCTTCTCAAGAACAATTAGTGATGAGCAACAAATGGTCTTCTTTCTAGAAATATACACATCATACATTAGAGTAGAATAAAGTCTTATTCAGCAAATATGAGTAGAGATACATTAATATCAATATCAAATAATTGCAGTAATTTGTTTTCATATTACTGTTTAATTCACCACCTTTTCTCATCCAGGAATTCCTAACTTGAAGATATTCTACTCATCCCAGTACTTAAGCTCTATTACATTTTTAGATTTTCCAAATTCTTAAGAAAGTGCATGAACCTGAAAAATAAACTCAACTGCTCTCTCCACAGATGTCACCTGACCTGCTGAGTATTTCCAGCACTTCCTGTTTTGCTTCAGATCTCCAGTACCTGCAATTTTTTTTTTGTTTTCTTTAAAACATGTTAACATCCTGATCTTTTTAGGCTAGTGTATTTGCTTCCCCTTAATGTTCCTTCAGCTCGGAGGTTTGAGGACAGAAAGCCATTGCGTCGCCATTTACCTGGCCACTTGGACAAGTGCAAGAGCACTATCCTGCAATCACTGTTGCCTGAGGTTCCCTCTTTTATGTACAGAGGCCCATGCATTGATCTCAGCAAGTCAAACACATTTGCATCTTACACCAGTGGCAAAATCTGTCACCTCTTGGAATCTGATGCCAAGAACTAGAAAGTACCTGGCACGTCCAGCTCCAAACCTGTCTCCCTTTTGGGATAAAAACTTAAAGCAATTAATCAAGAGAAGATAGTTGTACATTTATACCTTTCCAACCACATATGACACCATCCATGGGAGCCTTCTTTCATGTAAAGATCTCCTGCATTTGTTTTATGTATTTATAAATTCATAGACAGCCAGAATATCTGTCTGCAAATAACACCCACAGAGAGACCACTGACTGTGACTAGGATACAGTTAAGTTACTGTATACTTATAGTGCCTGCATCCAATTTAGAAATGGGAGTGTCGCCAGAGGACTTGGGGATTGCAAATGTTGTGATCCTATTCTACAAAGGAGCAAGGGATATAGTTAAAAGTTCAAGTCAAATCTGCCCATAGTCAGCATTGTGGAAAATTGGTGAGACATTAATCTCTCACAAAATGAATTGGAACTTGAAAAAATATGGGTAAGTAAATGAACGCCATCCTGGATTTTCAATATTTGAATCAGTTCTTTGACAAAATGGTGGAGAAAATGGTTGAGACTCGTATGGATGATATTGCATATATGTTCCATCAAAATGTATTTGATGAAGCACCACACTAATCTTGCTGGCTAGATTACAGCTTAAAAGGACAATGGCTGTGTGGGAGACGAAATTGGCTACAGGACAGAAAGTAGAAAGAAATTATGAATGTTTACTTTTCACCTTGGAATGAGAGTGCACTTGTGTTTACCACAATTGGTGTTGTTTGACTCATCGTTTAGACATGTATTAATGACCTGTCCTTGCGTATACATTGCATAATTTAAAAGTTTGCAGATGAGACAAAGGTCTGAAATATATTAAGAAGTAAAGAGTTTGCCAAAATAAGCAGTTACACTACACATGAAAGTTAATGCAGCGAAGTGTGGAAAGATTCATTTTGGTAGGAAGTGGTTATATAGACTAATCGGTACAATTTAAAGACTGTAGAGGAACACAGAGACCCAAGAGTGTACATGTATAAATCTTGGAAAATGGCAGAGTTGAAAAGGCTATTATAATGCAGGATCCTTGACTTTATCGCAGTATACCAAAGTAAGCATGTCATACAGCACCTTTTAATAATACTGGTTCGGCCCAGCTATAGTATGGTGTTTGCATTTTACAAAGGCCTGAGAGAGGATGCATTGGAGCTTTGTTAAATTTGTTCAAAACTTTAGTTATATGAAGAGACTAGAGAAACTATAGGTGTTCTCTCTTCTCTCCCAGAGAAACTTAAAGGAAAATTTGATATGCCTATTCAAAATCTTCAATGGGCTTGAATAAGTAAAGATTGTCAAGGATGCAGAAAATCATTAACTAAAATACACAAAATAAAGTGAATTGACAAAACAGCTAGAGGAAACAAAGTTATGAATTTGGACACACTGTCTAAAATGGTGAATTGGATAGATACTTGAAAAAGGAAAGAAATGGGAGAGATAGCTCATTACAAAAGGTTCAATAGCCTTCTTCTGTATTGTATCAATCTACAATCTGTGATTAAATATTGTTAAATGCAAGATTCATTTGCACACACAAATGTAAAGAGGAGCAGGTTATTGAGTCCTTTCAGCCTGTTTTTTTTTTATATCCACTCGTGTGATGTGAGCTTCGCTGACTGGCCAGCAATTATTGCCCGTCCCTAGTTACCTTTGAGAAGATGGTGGTGAGCTGCCTTCTTGAACCACTGCAGTGTTGGTTGACCCACAATGCCATTAGGGAGGGAATTCCAGGATTTTCACCCAGTGACAATGAAGAAACGGTGATACATTTCCATGTAAGGATGGTGACTAGCTTGAAGAGGAACTTGCAGGTGATGGGGGTGCCATGTATCTGCTGCCCTTGTCTTTCTAGATGAAAGTAGATGTGAGTATGAAAGATGTTGTCCAAGGATCTTTGGTAAATTTCTTCAGTCAATTTTGTGGATAGTACACACTACTGCTACTGAGTGTCGGTGGTGGAGGGATTGGGTGGTTGTGGATGTGATGCCAATCAAGTGGGCTGCTTTGTCCTGGATAGTGTCCAGCTTCTTGAGTGTTGTTGAAATTAGACTACGCAAACAAATGGGGAGTATTCCATCACACTCCTGACTTGTGATTTGTAGATGGTGATCAGGCTTTGATGAGTCAGGAGGTGAGTTACTCGCCACAGTATTCCTAGTCTCTGACCTACTCTTGTGGCCACTATGTTTATGTATTCTGCCATTATGCCTGTTCTGCCATGATAGTGGATAGATAGCTGATATGCGATATAACGCAATGTAACCACAACTGTCCAACCCAAACAATTACTTTTATAAATACCCGGCATGGGCAGATTGTCTTGGAAAGGTTGAACAGGCTAGAATAGTATCTGCTGGAGGAAGAGGCAACATAAAAGATAAAGGTTTTGTTAGATTTGATGTGGAGATGGAAGAATCTAAAAATAAGGGTCACTGATTAAAAATCAGGGATCGCTGGTTGAAACAAAGATTAGGCAAAGTCTCTTCTATCAGAAGGTCACAAGTCTTTCCCTTCCTGAGAAAGGTAATGGAAGCAAGACTCCGTGTATATTTTTAAGGCCAAGATAGATTGGTTCTTGTTATAGGTTGAAGAGTTATCACAGTAGGCAGGAATATGGGATTTGACGTTACAAACAGACTAGCCATGATCTCACTGAATGGCATAGCAGGATTGAGGGGCTGAATGGCTTACTTCTGCTTCTGATATGTATGATCTATGAGAGATCTATGTGATCAGTAATTGCAAAACGTTATTGTATTGAGTAGCACATATTGTGACTGTACAAGTAGCATTTACATAAGAAGTTATATACCAATAGATTCTATGAAAGACCATTGTATGTAGATAACAATAATAACAAGGTACTCTACAAAAGTAACATCTATACAGTGAGACTCTACATAAATAGCATCTACTAAGTGTTGCTAACTATAAATACTACCTTCACCAAAACAACAAACTGTAAGGAAGACAAAAATGAAGATGAGTCACCGGATTTGAAATGTTTACTCTGCTTTCTCCCCACAGATGCTGCCAGACCTGCTGAGTTTCTCTAGCAATTCCTGTTTTTGTACCTATAAGTAACATCAGTACACAGATCATTCACTTCCTTTAAAGAGTACAGATACACAATCTACTGTTAGGTAGACAGCATTTAATTATAGGTCACAGTCTACAACGATTATTTAATCACATTAATATTTAGACAATTCTTGTCTGCAAACAGTATCTACATTAATAATACTGTCTGCAAGGAATATTTAGACAGGCCATTTTCAGTAGGAATACTTGATTCATGGCTCATTGTAACCAGCATCTACATAGACACCAACGTATTTAAATTGGACCCAAAGCAATTTTTTCATTCTAATATATCTCATCCCTGATATCTTTTACTTTCCATCCATTATCCTCCAATATTTATCAATATGTACATATCTCAGTCCTAGGTAGATTTTACAAAGGGTATCTATTACCCTTGGTATCTAACATTCCAGAATCAATTATCTGTTGTGGATCTCAATCCCTTGTTTCTCATCCTCAGTGCTCTTGAAGCTTAGGTACGACCAAAAGATTTAGGACTGAACTTCAGAGACTGGAAACTTCACCAGACCTCAAGAGAAAAGTAACAGTCCTGCACATCAGTAAAGGCATTGGGACAGTATAAAACCCATAACATAAAGAAAGATCACAGAAGATCCAACAGCTTCCAAACACCAACAATATGTCAATTTCTTTAGTGCTGTCAGGATGATCTATACCCAAGTATTCAATGGCTGAGCCTGTTGAGAGGCATGGAAGAGAGGGCATCAAGGTTAGGCGACAACTTCCAGCAGTAAACATTTTGAAGAGCTCCTGGTCCAGATAAAGTTAAAAAAGCAATTTGGTAGCTGAAATGTAAAGAAAGCCCAGGTGTCAGGATCACAGTAAATAGTAATACGAGGCAATTCAGATCCAAAAACGAGACATGGTTTGATAAACCATAAGATTTACTTTTGCAATTTGGTCACCATGATGGTTAATCACTAAACATATTCACATGCGGCTGTTAATGGACTCTCTTTCTATTCATTCATGGGACATGGCTTTGCTGGGTGGGCCAGTAATTATTGCCCATCCCTAGCAGTTCTTGAGAAGGTGGTGGTGAGCTGTCTTCTTGAAGCTCTGCAGTCCACGTGTTGTGGGTGCTTTTGTTGCAACTTCATAGTGATTGATACAACTGTGTGGCTTGCTTGTCCATTTCAGAGGTTAATTAAGAGTCAAGCAGAGCCAACTGAGGTCTGGAGTCACATGTAAGTGCCACCAGGCAGATTTCTTCCCTGAAGAACATTAGTGAGTCAGAATGAGTTTTTCCAACAATCGACAATGGTTTCATGGTCACTAGAAGATTCTCAAATCCAATTTTTTTTTATTATCTGCCCTGGTGTGATTTGAACCTGGGTCCCCAATTGTTAGTTGAATTTCTGGATTAATAGGCTAACGATAATACCACTAAGCGATCACCACCCCCAGATTTAATAAAATAATATATATTTAGTATATTGAAGAAAATAAATATATCTATTTATGAGATAATTTGGAAATATTTTATCATAAACAGCAAAAAAGCAAGATTGAAACCATTATCTCAGCAATATCTTTCACAGATCCTCAATTGCAGTGAGGCATCACTCCTATTTTCATGTTAAAGTTTCTTACTATTAAAGTTTCTTTGGCAGATTTATGCAATTCACAAGATGTAATTCTTTCTATTACTGTCTCTGGGACACACAAACACAAGCTAACTCACCAAAATCTTAAAAAGAAATCTCAGGGCTTTTTCTAGCTTTGTCTACGTAGCTTGCAAAAACAGCTTGAGACTTCTTTCCAGTTCTGAAGGCCTGGAGACTGATTAAAATTAAACTGAACTGTATCTACATGTGGTTGCTCTCCATCTGCTTATCTCTGGGTTATAAACATTAAATAAATAAACACTTCAGCATTTTCTCACCAGGCAGCTTCTCTAGACTTTTAGATTTCATGATTTCATGGAAATGCTGTTTCAATCCACATCTGAAAAAAAGGTATTTCTGGCCCTTATAAAAGGTAACTTTTACAGAACTAAAACACAAAAGCCCATTTACCTTTACTTTGGAACCCTGCTCCCCACATAATAATCATTTGTTTAAATACTCATCATAACCAGAGCAGATTAAATCCTGGCCAAGAGGAGATCTAATCTTGGCATGGCTAGATCACCTTGCATCTCTCATCTGGGAAAACAATCTTAGGGACATTGGGATTTTGACTGTATTCACAAAGAGAAACATCATGCACAGTTATGTACAGAGAAGTCTCCATTTGTCTGCCACAGGGAAGATTTCATTTTTTCTTGTTTACGTGATGTGTTTGTTGCCTGGATCATTTTTCCATATCTTAGGAGCCTCCTTGACAGACTATAAAATTCATCATCACCTTCAATCATCACCTCCAGCATAGTCTTTCACTGCCTGAGGATGAGTATTTGAGGACCAAATTCTTTAGGTTTGAGACTAAGGTCATGTTTTACTGGGCAGTAGTGACCTTCATGCTCCTACAAGCTTTGGAGGCTTGGGAAACCATTGGGAGACATCTCAAAGTACTAAAGAGGTACCATCAGTGGTGCTATTGAGAAAACCTTTAAATCTGGTGGCCAACAAAAATGATTCAAATGCAACATCTCCAAAGCCATCATCAGCATTACGCATTCAAAATCAGCTCCCCCATCGTGTAGCCAGCATGCCAAAAACCAGAATCCCAGTGAACTGCTCTAGCCAGAAATTAATTGCAGAAGGAGACTCCCAGGAATATGGCGGAAATGCTTTAGTAATGTCCTGAATGCACCCTTTAGAGAGGTCAAACATCTCCTCAATTGTTGACTGTCCCTGACTTGTGATCAATGAAAGTAGAGATGGTTCACTGGGGAAGGCAGCAGACTCTTCAGAGGATTTCATCAGAAATAAACAGAAGTGAAGATAAGTTGTCAGAGCAAGTGTACAAACTCCAAATGTCTCATGTACTCAATCTTTCCTGTACACCAACCCCACATGTTGAGGATCTACAGAATCAAGCATCGGATTTATCAGCCATCTCGAACTGGAATGGAACCAATTCTTGCTTGAGCCCCAGGGATTGCCTAAGAAGTTGGATTAATACTTAGGTAATATTATTCTCTGTATATTAAAATTCAAGAATCCATCATTCTTGGTTGAACAAGCTGTTGACAGTAATTTATCCAAATTTTATTTTTAACTTTGTTAAAATTTACATTTTCTTTTTCCAATTTGCTAGTCATAGACGCAGTGATGTTAATTTTCATACTCCTACATGTATCAACTCACTGACCTTAAAATTTACAGCTTGATCATGAAGAAATGTTGCATTCTCATATATAATGGAGAACAAATCCCACACAATGACCTGGAAATACAGCTAATGCAAAAATAGTCCCAAAATCCAGGCTGCTATCAATTTGTACCAACTCATACTGTTCCAGCCTATATTTGAATCAAGTTGCATAATACAGAATAATTTTACGATTATATCTTCTTAATTTTACAAGACTTTTTCAAATAATTGTGCTTTCAGGGAGGTCTTGTGATATAATGGACTCTGAGGTTGAAGCTTCAAATTCAAATCCCACTCCATAGAACATAGGAAGCAGAAATAGACTATTCAGCCTGCTCTATCATTCAACAAGACCATAGAATCCCTACAGTGTGGAAGCAGGCTATTCAGCTCATTGAGTCCACACTGACTCTCCAAAGAGCGTCCCAACCAGACCAACCCCACTACTCCATCCCTGTAACATTGCATTTCCAATGGCTAATCCATCTAGCCTGTACATCCCTGGATACTATGGGGCAATTTAGCATGGACTATCCACCTAATCTACATATCTTTGGAGTGTATAAGAAAGTTCACACAGACATGGGAGAATGTGCAAACTCCAGATCGTCACCCAAGGCTGGAATCAAATTCAAAATCCTGGTGCTTTGAGGCAGCAGTGCTAGCCATTGCACTACATTGCCACCAGATCATGGCTGATCTGCCCCAGGCCTCAACTCATTTTTCAAGCCAGCCCTCAATTTCACAACATTCCAAAATTCTATCTGCATCCTCTTTAAATATTTGCAGTGATCTCATCTCCCTCAGAGAATTCCAGATATTCTATGTCCTCTGAAAAGTAATTCCTTTGCGTCTCAGTTTTAAATATGAGCCCTGTAACTGTAACTGCTTAATGGACTCATTTGTAATCAAGCTTCACTATTTTTAAACTCCAACCCCCTAGTAACAAAGGCCAACATTTGATTTGTCTTCTTGATCAATTGCTGCACGTGCGTTGTAACCTTTTGTGTTTCATGATTAAGAATACCCAGGTCTCTGCTCTGCACTGTTTTGAAGACTTTCTGTTTACACAATTCTCTGCCTTTTGATTTCTCCTACCAGAGTTCATGACTTCTTACTTTCCTATATTAAACTCCATCAGGCAGATTTTTACCTACTCATTCCACCTACTTAGATCCCCTTGCAGCTTCCTTATGGCCTCACTACAACATGCCCTCCCATCTAATTGTGTATCATCAGCAATTTGGATACATTACGTTCTGCCACCTCCTGTAAGTCCTCAATATAGACACTAAATAATTGGGGCAATAGAATTGGTGTTTCTGGCACTCCTCTAGTCATTGGAAGGTCGAACTTGAATGCTGAATATAGGATTAAGGAAAGGATTCTTGGCAGCAGGATCATGGTGTTCAAGTGCACAGATCCCTCAAAGTTGCCACCCAAATGGATGGGGTTGTTAAGAAAGCATATGGTACTTTAGCTTTCATTAACGGGAGATCGAGTTTAAGAGCTGCGATGTTTTGCTGCAGCTCTACAAAACCCTGGTGAGACCACACTTGGAATATTGTGGCCAGTTCTGGTCACCCTATTAGGTTATATTACTTACAGTGTGGGAACAGGCCTTCAGCCCCACTAGTCCACACCGACCCTCCGAAAAGCAACCCACCCAGGCCCATTCCCCTAACACTACGGCAATTTAGCATAGCCAATTCATCTAACCTGCACATTTTTGGACTGTGGGAGGAAACCGGAGCAAACCCATGCAGACACGGGGAGACTGTGCAAACTCCACACAGACAGTTGCCTGAGGCAGGAATTGAACCCATGTCTCTGGTGTTGTGAGGCAGCAGTGCCTTATAGGAAAGACAAGGAGGCTTTGGAGAGCGTAGAGAAGGTTTACCAGGATTCTGCCTGGACTGGAAGGCCTGTCTTACGAAGAGAGGTTAACTGAGTTTGGGACTTTTCTTTCTGGAGAGAAGGAGGAAGAGAGGTGACCCGATCGAGGTATATAAGGTAATGAGAGGCATGGATAGAGTTGATAACCAGAGACTTTTCCCAGGGCAGGATTAACTGGCACACTGGGTCATAGTTTTAAGGTGTTAGGAGCAAGGTATAGAGGAGATATCAGAGATAGGTTCTTTACATAGAGACTTGTGAATGCATGGAATGCATTGCCAGCGGTGGTGGTGGAAGAAGAGTCATTAGGGGCATTTAAGCAACTGCTGGATACGTACATGGACAGCAGTGAATTGAGGGGTGTGTACATTGCCACCAGATCATGGTTGATCTGCCCCAGGCCTCAACTCATTTTTCAAGCCAGGTTATTTTATTTTAGATTAGGAATAATCCTCGGCACAGCATCGTGTTCCAAAGGGCCTGTGCTATGCTGTACTTTTCTATGTTCTATGTTCTATGTCTTTCCGAACCAAAAAGGCACATTCATCGCAAATCTATCTTTTGTGTTCTACCCAATCCTCAATCCATGCTAATACATCCCCCTAACACTGTGAGGTCCTATCTTGCCCCAATCTTCACTCAGTAGTTCAGCTTATTGACATTTAGAGCACAGAAAGAGCTCATTCAACCCATAATATCTGGACCAGTTACCAAATCTCTGACTACGCTAATCCCACTTTCCAGATTTTGTCCAATAACTCCTGCCACAATGGCAGCACAAGTGAATATCTCAATACAGCTTAAATGTTAGCAGAATTTTCAACTCAACAACCTTTCAGGCAATGAGTTTCTGATTCCCATAAAGTATTCAGCTACGTTAGCTCCACCCATGATTCTCTACTTCAGTTATGAAAGGGGCTGACTCTTTTCCTGCTTGCCCAATGTATTTTCAGAATGCCTTTGGAATTTTCTTTATTCTCCCTTGGCTCCATTTCAATTTCCAATTTTGTTTTATGTCAACTACTACACTTTTTAATACCCCTTTAGGCTTGTGATGTTCTGAGCCAATGATATCTACCAGAAACTTTCCTGTTTTTCCTGGTCAAATCTGGCACATTCCTCAATATCCAGAGTTCTCTGGAATCTTTGAAGCCACTCTCTACCTTTACAGGAACATGTTGGGCCCCACACTTTTATTATTTCCTTTTCTGGCAAATTTTCAGTACTCTGATGTAGGTTTTCCTATGAGTAGTCATATCCTGTCTTATATTATAGCTGGTCTTCCACAAATCAAGACCTTTATTTCTTGTCTATCTTTAGCCTTTTCCTGGATGACCTTAAGTCTGACTGAATTAGGGTCACTGAAATGCTTTCTCATTAACACTTCTACAACTCAGTTGTCTTCATTAGTTCCAGCACTGCCTGTCTCTTGTAAGACTTTCAACATGCTGGCTTATAAAGTTCTGTTGGATACATTTTAAGAATTTCACGCCCTCTAAGCCTTCCACACTTAGTCTAGGGAAGTTAAATCCACAACTATTATTATTCTTTTCTGAAATCTGCTTACATTTCTCCCATGGTATTAGGAGCAAGGTAGTCACATGAACAGAGGTTTGGATGACCAGTATAAGACAGAGAATGGGATAAAGGGGTCTTTTTCAGGATGGCTAGTGACTAGTGGAGGTCTGCAGGCACTATATCAGTGTTGGGACCACAACTATTCACACTATACATTAATAATCTGGATAAAAAAACTGAGGGAAATGTTACTAAGTTTGCAGATGACACAAAGATAGGTGGAGGGACAGGTAGTGCTGAGGAAGCAAGGAGGTTGCAGAAAGGACTTGGACCGGCGAGGAGATTGGGCAAAGAAGTGGCAGATAGAATACAATGTGGGGAAATGTGAGGTTATGCATTTTGCTAGGAAGAATAGGGGCACAGACTATTTTCTAAACAGGCAAAGGCTTCAGAAGTCTGAAGGATGTTGTTAACCTTGAGAGTGTGCAGAAAAGATTGACAAAGATGTTGCCAGAACTGGAGAATTTGAGCTGCAGAAGGAGGCTGAAAAGACTGGAGCTTTTTTCTCTGGAGTATCAGAGCCAGAGGTTTGCAAAATCATGAGGGTCATGGATAAGGTAACTGGCCAAGCTGGAGTTGCAAGTTCAGTCAGTAGTTAGAAAGGCAAATGCAAGAATACAAGAGCAGAGATGTACAACTGAGGCTGTATGAGGCTTTGGTCATACCTCATTTGGAATTTTGTGAGCAGTATTGGACCCTATATGTAGGGAAGATATGCTGGCATTGGACGTGTCCTGAGGACATTCACAAAAATGATTCCAGGATGAAGAGCTTGTCATAGGAGGACTCTAAGTCTGTACTCAATGGAGTTTTTAGGGTGAGGGGGAATCTGATCGAAACCAACACAACACTGACAAACCTGGATAGAGTGGAGGTGGAGATGATGTTTCCAATAGGAGAGACTAGGACCTGAGGGCACAGCCTCAGATTGAAGAGATGACCCGTTAGAACTGAGATGAGGGGGAATGGCTTCAGACAGATGGTGGTTAATCTGTGGATGGAAATGTGTTGCTGGAAAAGCGCAGCAGGTCAGGCAGCATCTAGGGAACAGGAGAATCGACGTTTCGGGCATTAGCCCTTCTTCATTAGCCCTTAATCTGTGGAACTCATTACTGCAGGAGGCTGTGGAGCCAAATCCTGTCACACACACCACTTCTCTCTCTCGCTGTCATCTACACTATCTCTCTCTATCTCTCTGTCGCACACACTATCTCTGTCTCTGTCATGTACACCATCTCTCTCTATTTCTGCCTCTGTCACGCACACCATTTCTCTTTCTCTCTCTCCCTTTGTCATATGCACTGTCCCTCTCGTTGTCATACAAACCATCTCTTTCTCTTTTTTACCCTCTTTCACACACACGGTCCCACTCTTTCTCTCTGTCATACACAACCTCTCTCTGTCACACTTGCCATCACCCTCTCTCTCTATCTCTGTGTCACACACAACGTCTCTTTCTCTCACTCTCTCTCATTGTCTCTGTCAGACACACCGTCTCTCTTGCTTTCTCCCTCTCTGTTACACAAACCTTCTCTCTCATCCTCTTTCAACACACATCCTCTCTCTCTGTCATACACCAACCTCTCTCTCTATGTCACACTTGCTGTGACCCTCTGTCTATGTCTCTCTGTAACACACACCGTCTCGCTCTCTCTCTCTTCCTCTCTGTCACACACACCACTTCTCTCTCTCGCTGTCATCTACACTATCTCTCTCTATCTCTCTGTCGCACACACTATCTCTGTCTCTGTCATGTACACCATCTCTCTCTATTTCTGCCTCTGTCACGCACACCATTTCTCTTTCTCTCTCTCCCTTTGTCATATGCACTGTCCCTCTCGTTGTCATACAAACCATCTCTTTCTCTTTTTTACCCTCTTTCACACACACGGTCCCACTCTTTCTCTCTGTCATACACAACCTCTCTCTGTCACACTTGCCATCACCCTCTCTCTCTATCTCTGTGTCACACACAACGTCTCTTTCTCTCACTCTCTCTCATTGTCTCTGTCAGACACACCGTCTCTCTTGCTTTCTCCCTCTCTGTTACACAAACCTTCTCTCTCATCCTCTTTCAACACACATCCTCTCTCTCTGTCATACACCAACCTCTCTCTCTATGTCACACTTGCTGTGACCCTCTGTCTATGTCTCTCTGTAACACACACCGTCTCGCTCTCTCTCTCTTCCTCTCTGTCACACACACCACTTCTCTCTCTCGCTGTCATCTACACTATCTCTCTCTATCTCTCTGTCGCACACACTATCTCTGTCTCTGTCATGTACACCATCTCTCTCTATTTCTGCCTCTGTCACGCACACCATTTCTCTTTCTCTCTCTCCCTTTGTCATATGCACTGTCCCTCTCGTTGTCATACAAACCATCTCTTTCTCTTTTTTACCCTCTTTCACACACACGGTCCCACTCTTTCTCTCTGTCATACACAACCTCTCTCTGTCACACTTGCCATCACCCTCTCTCTCTATCTCTGTGTCACACACAACGTCTCTTTCTCTCACTCTCTCTCATTGTCTCTGTCAGACACACCGTCTCTCTTGCTTTCTCCCTCTCTGTTACACAAACCTTCTCTCTCATCCTCTTTCAACACACATCCTCTCTCTCTGTCATACACCAACCTCTCTCTCTATGTCACACTTGCTGTGACCCTCTGTCTATGTCTCTCTGTAACACACACCGTCTCGCTCTCTCTCTCTTCCTCTCTGTCACACACACCACTTCTCTCTCTCGCTGTCATCTACACTATCTCTCTCTATCTCTCTGTCGCACACACTATCTCTGTCTCTGTCATGTACACCATCTCTCTCTATTTCTGCCTCTGTCACGCACACCATTTCTCTTTCTCTCTCTCCCTTTGTCATATGCACTGTCCCTCTCGTTGTCATACAAACCATCTCTTTCTCTTTTTTACCCTCTTTCACACACACGGTCCCACTCTTTCTCTCTGTCATACACAACCTCTCTCTGTCACACTTGCCATCACCCTCTCTCTCTATCTCTGTGTCACACACAACGTCTCTTTCTCTCACTCTCTCTCATTGTCTCTGTCAGACACACCGTCTCTCTTGCTTTCTCCCTCTCTGTTACACAAACCTTCTCTCTCATCCTCTTTCAACACACATCCTCTCTCTCTGTCATACACCAACCTCTCTCTCTATGTCACACTTGCTGTGACCCTCTGTCTATGTCTCTCTGTAACACACACCGTCTCGCTCTCTCTCTCTTCCTCTCTGTCACACACACCACTTCTCTCTCTCGCTGTCATCTACACTATCTCTCTCTATCTCTCTGTCGCACACACTATCTCTGTCTCTGTCATGTACACCATCTCTCTCTATTTCTGCCTCTGTCACGCACACCATTTCTCTTTCTCTCTCTCCCTTTGTCATATGCACTGTCCCTCTCGTTGTCATACAAACCATCTCTTTCTCTTTTTTACCCTCTTTCACACACACGGTCCCACTCTTTCTCTCTGTCATACACAACCTCTCTCTGTCACACTTGCCATCACCCTCTCTCTCTATCTCTGTGTCACACACAACGTCTCTTTCTCTCACTCTCTCTCATTGTCTCTGTCAGACACACCGTCTCTCTTGCTTTCTCCCTCTCTGTTACACAAACCTTCTCTCTCATCCTCTTTCAACACACATCCTCTCTCTCTGTCATACACCAACCTCTCTCTCTATGTCACACTTGCTGTGACCCTCTGTCTATGTCTCTCTGTAACACACACCGTCTCGCTCTCTCTCTCTTCCTCTCTGTCACACACACCACTTCTCTCTCTCGCTGTCATCTACACTATCTCTCTCTATCTCTCTGTCGCACACACTATCTCTGTCTCTGTCATGTACACCATCTCTCTCTATTTCTGCCTCTGTCACGCACACCATTTCTCTTTCTCTCTCTCCCTTTGTCATATGCACTGTCCCTCTCGTTGTCATACAAACCATCTCTTTCTCTTTTTTACCCTCTTTCACACACACGGTCCCACTCTTTCTCTCTGTCATACACAACCTCTCTCTGTCACACTTGCCATCACCCTCTCTCTCTATCTCTGTGTCACACACAACGTCTCTTTCTCTCACTCTCTCTCATTGTCTCTGTCAGACACACCGTCTCTCTTGCTTTCTCCCTCTCTGTTACACAAACCTTCTCTCTCATCCTCTTTCAACACACATCCTCTCTCTCTGTCATACACCAACCTCTCTCTCTATGTCACACTTGCTGTGACCCTCTGTCTATGTCTCTCTGTAACACACACCGTCTCGCTCTCTCTCTCTTCCTCTCTGTCACACACACCACTTCTCTCTCTCGCTGTCATCTACACTATCTCTCTCTATCTCTCTGTCGCACACACTATCTCTGTCTCTGTCATGTACACCATCTCTCTCTATTTCTGCCTCTGTCACGCACACCATTTCTCTTTCTCTCTCTCCCTTTGTCATATGCACTGTCCCTCTCGTTGTCATACAAACCATCTCTTTCTCTTTTTTACCCTCTTTCACACACACGGTCCCACTCTTTCTCTCTGTCATACACAACCTCTCTCTGTCACACTTGCCATCACCCTCTCTCTCTATCTCTGTGTCACACACAACGTCTCTTTCTCTCACTCTCTCTCATTGTCTCTGTCAGACACACCGTCTCTCTTGCTTTCTCCCTCTCTGTTACACAAACCTTCTCTCTCATCCTCTTTCAACACACATCCTCTCTCTCTGTCATACACCAACCTCTCTCTCTATGTCACACTTGCTGTGACCCTCTGTCTATGTCTCTCTGTAACACACACCGTCTCGCTCTCTCTCTCTTCCTCTCTGTCACACACACCACTTCTCTCTCTCGCTGTCATCTACACTATCTCTCTCTATCTCTCTGTCGCACACACTATCTCTGTCTCTGTCATGTACACCATCTCTCTCTATTTCTGCCTCTGTCACGCACACCATTTCTCTTTCTCTCTCTCCCTTTGTCATATGCACTGTCCCTCTCGTTGTCATACAAACCATCTCTTTCTCTTTTTTACCCTCTTTCACACACACGGTCCCACTCTTTCTCTCTGTCATACACAACCTCTCTCTGTCACACTTGCCATCACCCTCTCTCTCTATCTCTGTGTCACACACAACGTCTCTTTCTCTCACTCTCTCTCATTGTCTCTGTCAGACACACCGTCTCTCTTGCTTTCTCCCTCTCTGTTACACAAACCTTCTCTCTCATCCTCTTTCAACACACATCCTCTCTCTCTGTCATACACCAACCTCTCTCTCTATGTCACACTTGCTGTGACCCTCTGTCTATGTCTCTCTGTAACACACACCGTCTCGCTCTCTCTCTCTTCCTCTCTGTCACACACACCACTTCTCTCTCTCGCTGTCATCTACACTATCTCTCTCTATCTCTCTGTCGCACACACTATCTCTGTCTCTGTCATGTACACCATCTCTCTCTATTTCTGCCTCTGTCACGCACACCATTTCTCTTTCTCTCTCTCCCTTTGTCATATGCACTGTCCCTCTCGTTGTCATACAAACCATCTCTTTCTCTTTTTTACCCTCTTTCACACACACGGTCCCACTCTTTCTCTCTGTCATACACAACCTCTCTCTGTCACACTTGCCATCACCCTCTCTCTCTATCTCTGTGTCACACACAACGTCTCTTTCTCTCACTCTCTCTCATTGTCTCTGTCAGACACACCGTCTCTCTTGCTTTCTCCCTCTCTGTTACACAAACCTTCTCTCTCATCCTCTTTCAACACACATCCTCTCTCTCTGTCATACACCAACCTCTCTCTCTATGTCACACTTGCTGTGACCCTCTGTCTATGTCTCTCTGTAACACACACCGTCTCGCTCTCTCTCTCTTCCTCTCTGTCACACACACCACTTCTCTCTCTCGCTGTCATCTACACTATCTCTCTCTATCTCTCTGTCGCACACACTATCTCTGTCTCTGTCATGTACACCATCTCTCTCTATTTCTGCCTCTGTCACGCACACCATTTCTCTTTCTCTCTCTCCCTTTGTCATATGCACTGTCCCTCTCGTTGTCATACAAACCATCTCTTTCTCTTTTTTACCCTCTTTCACACACACGGTCCCACTCTTTCTCTCTGTCATACACAACCTCTCTCTGTCACACTTGCCATCACCCTCTCTCTCTATCTCTGTGTCACACACAACGTCTCTTTCTCTCACTCTCTCTCATTGTCTCTGTCAGACACACCGTCTCTCTTGCTTTCTCCCTCTCTGTTACACAAACCTTCTCTCTCATCCTCTTTCAACACACATCCTCTCTCTCTGTCATACACCAACCTCTCTCTCTATGTCACACTTGCTGTGACCCTCTGTCTATGTCTCTCTGTAACACACACCGTCTCGCTCTCTCTCTCTTCCTCTCTGTCACACACACCACTTCTCTCTCTCGCTGTCATCTACACTATCTCTCTCTATCTCTCTGTCGCACACACTATCTCTGTCTCTGTCATGTACACCATCTCTCTCTATTTCTGCCTCTGTCACGCACACCATTTCTCTTTCTCTCTCTCCCTTTGTCATATGCACTGTCCCTCTCGTTGTCATACAAACCATCTCTTTCTCTTTTTTACCCTCTTTCACACACACGGTCCCACTCTTTCTCTCTGTCATACACAACCTCTCTCTGTCACACTTGCCATCACCCTCTCTCTCTATCTCTGTGTCACACACAACGTCTCTTTCTCTCACTCTCTCTCATTGTCTCTGTCAGACACACCGTCTCTCTTGCTTTCTCCCTCTCTGTTACACAAACCTTCTCTCTCATCCTCTTTCAACACACATCCTCTCTCTCTGTCATACACCAACCTCTCTCTCTATGTCACACTTGCTGTGACCCTCTGTCTATGTCTCTCTGTAACACACACCGTCTCGCTCTCTCTCTCTTCCTCTCTGTCACACACACCACTTCTCTCTCTCGCTGTCATCTACACTATCTCTCTCTATCTCTCTGTCGCACACACTATCTCTGTCTCTGTCATGTACACCATCTCTCTCTATTTCTGCCTCTGTCACGCACACCATTTCTCTTTCTCTCTCTCCCTTTGTCATATGCACTGTCCCTCTCGTTGTCATACAAACCATCTCTTTCTCTTTTTTACCCTCTTTCACACACACGGTCCCACTCTTTCTCTCTGTCATACACAACCTCTCTCTGTCACACTTGCCATCACCCTCTCTCTCTATCTCTGTGTCACACACAACGTCTCTTTCTCTCACTCTCTCTCATTGTCTCTGTCAGACACACCGTCTCTCTTGCTTTCTCCCTCTCTGTTACACAAACCTTCTCTCTCATCCTCTTTCAACACACATCCTCTCTCTCTGTCATACACCAACCTCTCTCTCTATGTCACACTTGCTGTGACCCTCTGTCTATGTCTCTCTGTAACACACACCGTCTCGCTCTCTCTCTCTTCCTCTCTGTCACACACACCACTTCTCTCTCTCGCTGTCATCTACACTATCTCTCTCTATCTCTCTGTCGCACACACTATCTCTGTCTCTGTCATGTACACCATCTCTCTCTATTTCTGCCTCTGTCACGCACACCATTTCTCTTTCTCTCTCTCCCTTTGTCATATGCACTGTCCCTCTCGTTGTCATACAAACCATCTCTTTCTCTTTTTTACCCTCTTTCACACACACGGTCCCACTCTTTCTCTCTGTCATACACAACCTCTCTCTGTCACACTTGCCATCACCCTCTCTCTCTATCTCTGTGTCACACACAACGTCTCTTTCTCTCACTCTCTCTCATTGTCTCTGTCAGACACACCGTCTCTCTTGCTTTCTCCCTCTCTGTTACACAAACCTTCTCTCTCATCCTCTTTCAACACACATCCTCTCTCTCTGTCATACACCAACCTCTCTCTCTATGTCACACTTGCTGTGACCCTCTGTCTATGTCTCTCTGTAACACACACCGTCTCGCTCTCTCTCTCTTCCTCTCTGTCACACACACCACTTCTCTCTCTCGCTGTCATCTACACTATCTCTCTCTATCTCTCTGTCGCACACACTATCTCTGTCTCTGTCATGTACACCATCTCTCTCTATTTCTGCCTCTGTCACGCACACCATTTCTCTTTCTCTCTCTCCCTTTGTCATATGCACTGTCCCTCTCGTTGTCATACAAACCATCTCTTTCTCTTTTTTACCCTCTTTCACACACACGGTCCCACTCTTTCTCTCTGTCATACACAACCTCTCTCTGTCACACTTGCCATCACCCTCTCTCTCTATCTCTGTGTCACACACAACGTCTCTTTCTCTCACTCTCTCTCATTGTCTCTGTCAGACACACCGTCTCTCTTGCTTTCTCCCTCTCTGTTACACAAACCTTCTCTCTCATCCTCTTTCAACACACATCCTCTCTCTCTGTCATACACCAACCTCTCTCTCTATGTCACACTTGCTGTGACCCTCTGTCTATGTCTCTCTGTAACACACACCGTCTCGCTCTCTCTCTCTTCCTCTCTGTCACACACACCACTTCTCTCTCTCGCTGTCATCTACACTATCTCTCTCTATCTCTCTGTCGCACACACTATCTCTGTCTCTGTCATGTACACCATCTCTCTCTATTTCTGCCTCTGTCACGCACACCATTTCTCTTTCTCTCTCTCCCTTTGTCATATGCACTGTCCCTCTCGTTGTCATACAAACCATCTCTTTCTCTTTTTTACCCTCTTTCACACACACGGTCCCACTCTTTCTCTCTGTCATACACAACCTCTCTCTGTCACACTTGCCATCACCCTCTCTCTCTATCTCTGTGTCACACACAACGTCTCTTTCTCTCACTCTCTCTCATTGTCTCTGTCAGACACACCGTCTCTCTTGCTTTCTCCCTCTCTGTTACACAAACCTTCTCTCTCATCCTCTTTCAACACACATCCTCTCTCTCTGTCATACACCAACCTCTCTCTCTATGTCACACTTGCTGTGACCCTCTGTCTATGTCTCTCTGTAACACACACCGTCTCGCTCTCTCTCTCTTCCTCTCTGTCACACACACCACTTCTCTCTCTCGCTGTCATCTACACTATCTCTCTCTATCTCTCTGTCGCACACACTATCTCTGTCTCTGTCATGTACACCATCTCTCTCTATTTCTGCCTCTGTCACGCACACCATTTCTCTTTCTCTCTCTCCCTTTGTCATATGCACTGTCCCTCTCGTTGTCATACAAACCATCTCTTTCTCTTTTTTACCCTCTTTCACACACACGGTCCCACTCTTTCTCTCTGTCATACACAACCTCTCTCTGTCACACTTGCCATCACCCTCTCTCTCTATCTCTGTGTCACACACAACGTCTCTTTCTCTCACTCTCTCTCATTGTCTCTGTCAGACACACCGTCTCTCTTGCTTTCTCCCTCTCTGTTACACAAACCTTCTCTCTCATCCTCTTTCAACACACATCCTCTCTCTCTGTCATACACCAACCTCTCTCTCTATGTCACACTTGCTGTGACCCTCTGTCTATGTCTCTCTGTAACACACACCGTCTCGCTCTCTCTCTCTTCCTCTCTGTCACACACACCACTTCTCTCTCTCGCTGTCATCTACACTATCTCTCTCTATCTCTCTGTCGCACACACTATCTCTGTCTCTGTCATGTACACCATCTCTCTCTATTTCTGCCTCTGTCACGCACACCATTTCTCTTTCTCTCTCTCCCTTTGTCATATGCACTGTCCCTCTCGTTGTCATACAAACCATCTCTTTCTCTTTTTTACCCTCTTTCACACACACGGTCCCACTCTTTCTCTCTGTCATACACAACCTCTCTCTGTCACACTTGCCATCACCCTCTCTCTCTATCTCTGTGTCACACACAACGTCTCTTTCTCTCTCTCTCTCATTGTCTCTGTCAGACACACCGTCTCTCTTGCTTTCTCTGTCACCCAAACCTTCTTTCTCACCCTCTTTCTATACACATCCTCTCTCTCTCTCTCTCTCTGTCATACACAACCTCCCTCTCTATGTCACACTTGCTGTGACCCTCTGTCTGTGTCTCTCAGTCACACGGACCACGTCTCTCTCTGCCACACACACCATCTCTCTCTCTCTCTCTCTGTCACACACACCATCTCTCTCCCTCTCAGTTACACACGCCATCTCTCCATCTCTCTCCCTCTCAGTCACACACACCATCTCTCTATATCTGTCTTTATGTGAAACACGCAATGTTTCTCTCTCTCACTCTCTCTCTCTCTGTCACATGCAGCATCTCTCTCTCTGTCACACAGTCTCTTTCTCTCTCTCTATGTCACACACATCCTCTCTATCGACACACGCACTGTCACTTTCTCTCTCGCTGTCTCTCTGTCCATGCACCATCTCTCTCTCTCTCTGTCACATACACTGGAAATGCATTGATCTAACACCAGCAATGAACAAATTAACAGAATTACTAACTATTCCCTAATTGAATTAAATTCTACTGGAATGAATGCTGTTTCAATAACACAGTTCCCACTTATAAATGCAGTTAATAAGAGCAATAAATTAAACTTAGTCTCTCAACATTACACAGTCTATGTCTTCCCCGCTGTCTCCGATCTTCCTTCTGCTGACCTCACATCACAAACACCTTTCTTTTGATGATTCTTCGGTGAGGATTTGGAGCTGGAAATGGTGCATTTGATGGGTCCTTGTTAGAGAGCTTCATCATATTGTATCAAAGTCAGGTTTGTCTCTCTATGGCATTTGGCTTCTCTCAATTTTCAAAAAGCCCTGCCTTCAATGTTCCTGATGATGCACCAAATTCTCACAACGTGATTGGTTTCAGACTGTAAACACCATCAGTTTTTAAATTCAGTGGGTTTTGAATGGCAGAGGGTTTGGTTTAAATTAATTGGTCACATTCGACTTGTCGTCAAAACAGCAGCAAACCTCAGGTGCCCGTGAACAAAGCCAAAAGTAACATGTTTCCATTTTAGAGCAGTCTGTCTCCCACAGCTGCACACAGACCTCCTTCTCTGCTGAACTCCAAGCTTAAAGAGCACTTTTCCTCCGAAAGGGCCCATACTCTGCTTTTCAATTCATTCACAATTTTACTATTTTTACACACTAACTTTGTGACACTCTGTCACACTCACCATCACTCTCCCTCTCTCTCCTACTCTCTCTCTGTCACACACTCATCCTCTCTCACGCTCTCTGTCACAATCACCATATCACTCTCTCTCCATGAATCTCTGTCCCTCTGTCGTAATTATTGTCTCTCTCTCTCTCTCTTTCCGTCTCTTTGTCATACACACCACGTCTTTTTGTCACACTCACTGTCTCCCTCGCTGTCACTTTGTCATTCACTATCTCTGTCACACATATACATCTCTCTCTCTCTATCACACATACCATCTCTCTCTCTCTCTCTCACTCACTCTCTCCATGACACACACTGTCTCGCTCTGTCTGTCTCTCTTTCTCACTCTCACTCTATCACAGTCACTGTCTCTCACTCTGTCACAGACACCGTCTCTCTCTTCCTTTCTCTCTGTCAAATGGACCATCTCTCTCTCTCTCTCTCTCTCTCGCTCGCTCACTCATAGAATCATAGAGAGGTACAGCACAGAAACAGACCCTTCGGTCCAACTCATCCATGCCGACCAGTTATCCTCACCTAATCTCGTCCCATTTACCAGCACTTGGCCCATATCCCTTGAAAACCTTCCTAACCATATACCCATCCATATGCCTTTTAAATGTTGTAATTGTACCAGCCTCCACCACTTCCTCTGGCAGCTCGTTCCTTACATACAACACCTTCTGCATGAAAAGGTTGCCCCTCAGGTTTCCCACCCCAGGGAAAAGACTTTGTCTCTTTAACCCTATCCATGCCCCTCATGATTTTATAAACCTGTATAAAGTCACTATCAGCCTCTGATGCTCCAGAGATAATAGCCCCAGCCTACTCAGCCTCTCCCTATAGCTCAAACCCTCCAACCTGACAACATCTTTGTAAACCTTTTCTGCATCCAATCAAGTTTCACAACATCCTTCCGATAGGGGTGAGACCAGAATTGCACATAATATTCTAAAAGTGGCTTAACCAATGTCCTGAACAGCCACAATATGACCTCCCAACTCTGATACTCAGTGCTCTGACCGATAAAGGAAAGCATACCAAATACCTTCTTCACTATCCTATCTACCTGCAACTCTACTTTCAAGGAGCTATGAACCTGCACTCCAAGGTCTCTTTGTTCAGCAACACTCCCCATGACCTTACCATTAAGTGGAAAAGTCCTGCTCATTCTATCACTCACCATCCCTCTCTCTATCTCTCTCTGTCACACTCTCTGCCTCTCTCTCTGTCTGTCACAAATGTTGTGCCTCTCCCTCTGTCACACAAACCATCTCTTTCTCTCTCTGATACTCTCGCCAGCTCACTCTCTCACTCTATCACACTCACTGTCTCTGTTTACATCACACACACCATCTCTCTCTCCCTGAAACCACACACTGTGTGTCTCTCTCTGCCACACTGACTGTCTCTTTCTCTCTCTCTGTCACACTCACAGTCTCTCTCTCTCTCTCTCTCTCCCTGTCAGAGATACCATCTCTTTCCATCTCTGTTTCTGTCACACTCGGCATCTCTCTGTCAAATTCACCGTCTCTCTCCTCCGTATTTAGCCCAGACATAGTTCCCCTCTCACTGTCACACACATCCTCTCTCACTCGCTCTCTGTCACACACACTGTTTCTCCCTCTCTCCCTCTGTCTCTCTGTCACACACAGCGTCTCTCTCCCTCTCCCTTTCTCTCTCTGTCACACACTGCCTCTCTCTGTCTCCCTCTCTCTCTCTCTCTGTGACACACTGTCTTTCTCTCTCTCTGTCCCACCCTCTCTGTGTAACGGGGTTTCCTCAGCCTCATTGCAGGGTCTATCCCAAGTGCTGTTTAACTCCTTCCCTGGGGATGAATTTCTAATCCTGGATCGTTGCTGATGTTCCCAGTCACTAAGCGGCTGTGAGAGTTACAGTGAATGTGACTAACATTTTATTGTTGTCCCTCTGTTCCCAGCTCCAGTCACCTTGGACCCTAATACAGCCCATCCTGCCCTTCTCCTGTCTGAGGACCTGAGCACCGTGAGATACACCAGGAATCGGCAGCAACTTCCCGACAATCCGGAGAGATTTGATTACTGTGGCTGTGTCCTGGGATCAGAGGGATTCACATCAGGGAAACATTCCTGGGAGGTGGAGGTGGGGAATAAGACTGCGTGGGATGTGGGTGTGGCCAAGGAGTCCACCAACAGGAAGGGGAACATCATCCTGACTCCAGGTAATGGATACTGGGCCCTGGTGCTGAGAGAGGGGAATAAATTCTGGGCTGGTGAGGAACCATGGAAATGCTTAAAGCTGAGTGAGAGTCCGAGGAAGGTCCGAGTCTGTCTGGATTATGAGGGAGGGAAGGTGTCCTTTTATAACTCAGAGAACAAGAGCCATATCTACACTTTCACTGGGACATTCACTGAGAAACTCTATCCTTACTTCAGTCCGTATCTCACTGATGGGGGTAAAAACACAGAGCCTCTGAAAATCTGTCCCCAGAGAGTAACAATCCAGGAGGATGAGGGATTCATCGCTTCATCCAAATAACGACCCTCTCTGTGAGAGGAAGGGGAAGATCCCACACACTGGGTCACTGGGTGGGGGGGAAGGGAAGGTCCCACACACTGGGTCACTGGGTGGGGGATGGGAAGATCCCACACACTGGGTCACTTGGTGACTCCTTCCCTGGGGATGAATTTCTAATCCTGGATCGTTGCTGATGTTCCCAGTCACTAAGCGGCTGTGAGAGTTACAGTGAGTGTGACTAACATTTTATCGGTGTCCTTCTGTTCCCAGCTCCAGTCACCTTGGACCCTAATACAGCCCATCCTGACCTTCTCCTGTCTGAGGACCTGAGCACCGTGAGAGACACCAGGAATCGGCAGCAGCTTCCCGACAATCCGGAGAGATTTGATCCCTGTGTCAGTGTCCTGGGATCAGAGGGATTCACATCAGGGAAACAGTCCTGGGAGGTGGAGGTGGGGAATAAGACTGAGTGGACGGTGGGTGTGGCCAAGGAGTCCATCTACAGGAAGGGGAAAAGCATCCTGAACCCAGGTAATGGATACTGGGCCCTGGTGCTGAGAGAGCGGAATAAATACTGGGATAACGGTTGGTTAAATCTCAGTGTGAGTCCGAGGAAGATCCGAGTCTGTCTGGATTATGATGGAGGGAAGGTGTCCTTTTATAACTCAGAGAACAAGAGCCATATCTACACTTTCACTGGGACATTCACTGAGAAACTCTATCCTTACTTCAGTCCGTATCTCATTGATGGGGGTAAAAATACAGAGCCTCTGAAAATCTGTTCACAGAGAGTAACAATCCGGGAGGATGAGGGATTTATCCCATCTTCCAAATAAAGACCCTCTCTGTGGGGGGAAGGGGAAGATCCCACACTGGGTCACTGGATGGGGGAGGGGAGGTCCCCATTCTCCGTGCAGGGGGGTGTTTGTCCTGACTGTCTGAACCTCTTCCTCGGCTGGTTCAGTGCCCAGGGGTCCCTGGAGATTGGAGATGTGGTCCTTGGGTACACTTCAGGCCTTCAGTGGCTTGTGGGCACAGGGGCATTGGACTGTGTCATTAATCCTGGAAACGCCATTTTACTAAGATTCAAGTTTCCTTTTGAAGTCCTTTTTTTGTCACAGTGGGTCAGTCATGTCCCTTTTAAATCTGCGTGTGTATGTGTGTCTGTGTGTTGCTGTGTGTGTCTGTGTGTGTGTCTGTGTGTGTGTGTGTCTGTGTGTGTGTCTGTGTGTTGCTGTCTGTGTCTGTGTCTGTGTCTGTGCGTGTGTGTGTGTGTGTGT
>NW_025214756.1:0-1832 GCF_004010195.1 Chiloscyllium plagiosum | reverse complement strand
TGTGTGTGTGTGTGTGTGTGTGTGTCACTCCCTTGCTACGTATGTGTGTGTGTGTGTCCCTCCCTCACTGTGTACTTGTGTGTCCCTCCCTCGCTGTGGGTGTGTGTGTGTGCATGTGTGTGTCTGCGTGTGTGTGTCTACGTGTGTGTGTCTACGTGTGTGTGTCTGTGTGTGCGTGTGTGTGTGTGTGTCTGTGTGTGTGTCTGCATGTGTGTGTGTGTGTATGGGTGTGAGTGTGTGTGTCTGGTGTCTGTGTGTCTGTGTGTGTAATTTTGCAAATAAATGGTTATAAAATTGTGGAAATACTGGTTCCAGTTCTATCGTGAGTCACTTGTGTAAGATTCCAGTGTAAGATTCCAGTGAGTCCTCCACAGAATAAACCTTGGGGTTGGTGTAGTTCCCAGGACAGAGAAAGTCATTGTGATCACTGTACCCTGTTGGGTCTGACTGTCTCAGGGAGGGAGTGTTGTAACAATGTCCTCTTCCTGCTGTGACATGTTTTTAGATTAGATGCCCTACAGTGCAAAAACAGGCCCTTCGGCCCAACCAGTCCACACTGACCCACCGAAGAGTAACCCACCCAGACCCATTTCCCTCTGACTAATGCAGCTAGCACTATAGGCAATTTAACATGGCCAATTCACCTAACCTGCACGTCTTTGGACTGTGAGAGGAAACTGGAGCATCCAGAGGAAACCCACGCAGGAACGGGGAGAATGTGCAAACTCCATACAGACAGTTGCCCGAGGCTGGAATCGAACCTGGGACCCTACTGCTGTGAGGCAACAGTGCTAACCACTGAGCCACAATCTGCCTATATTTCTGAGTATTTTTAAGTGTATCACAAATAAAGTTTACATGGATGTTACTGACACTGTGTAGGTGTGTCTGGTTTAAGGGCCTTGCCCTCAGATTGACTGTGTTCCTGAATACAATCATTTCACGACCAGCTGCAATGAGCTCCTCTCACCTGGTTCCATTCTTACCCACCCAGTCCGAGCCAGAGATTCACCTGCAGTGGATTCTCTTCCCACTCCCACACTGTTCCCTTGGGAATATGCCAAAGATCTGTCCTTGGTTCCTTCCTATTTCACAGCCACACGCTGCCTCTCGGTCACATCATAAGAAAACATGTCAAGTTCCACACGTCTGCTGATGACACCCAGCTCGATCTCACCCCCACCCAGATAATGACAGAGGGGGTACACCCTCTCACACTCTGTGTTGAGATGATACACAGACTCCTCCACTTGGGAGGGTAATTTACAATATTGATCCTGACCAACTTGTCCCTTTTCCAAATTCATTCTTGTGATAGAGGGTGCCACTGACAAGGACTGTGTTTCTTGTCCTTCCCTCCTTGTCTCTGATTGGATGGCTCTTTCAGTGACCTGGGACAGGTGTGATGGGCTGAATGGCCTCCTCCTGTGCTGTCCGATACCATGATCAATCACAGTGTATTCAGAATGAGAGTCAGATTCAACAAACCCATCAGGAACAACTTCTCAATGTTACCCACAGACAGCAGAGCTGCTTTGTAAACCTGCAGAGAGAACACGTCCAGCAGATACTGACCACACGTTGAGTTCACTTCTGTCCCGTCAGGAGGGTGGAGAAATATTCCAGTCGCCAAGTTCTGGGGAGTTTTCCCTGGAATCTTATTAGACAGGAGACATCAGCAGGCAAAGCAACAAGAACAGATCACAAACAAGATCAGGAAATCCTGGGAACACACAGCAGCTCAGACAGTAACTGTGGGGAGAGAGCAGGCAGCTCGATATCTGAACAGTGAAGCCTTTGTCAGAACACCATCAGATCTTGCTGTTTGTTGG
>NW_025214755.1:49149-50150 GCF_004010195.1 Chiloscyllium plagiosum | reverse complement strand
GCATGATATACTTGTTGGTAAGTTTCGACCACATAGGATCAGGGAGAGCTAGCCAACTGTATATTTAATTGGCTTGACAGTAGGAGACAGAGGATAGTGGGAGAAGGTTGTTGTTCAGACTGGAGGCCTGTGACCAGCAGTATGGTATAAGGAACGGGGCTGAATCCACTAATGTGCATCATCTACATAAACGATTTGGTTGAGAATATAGGAGTCATTGTTAGTAATTTTGTGGATGATCAAATTAATGTTGTACTGGGCAGTTATCAAAGGGGATCTCAACCAACTGGGCTAGTGGACCAAGGAATGAAAGATTGAGTTGAATTCAGGTGGTAGATTTTGTTAAGACAAACCAGGGAGGACTAACACAGTTAATGGCAGGGCCCTGGGCAGTGTTGTCCAACAGAGAGTCCAAAGGCTGCAGTTACATTGTTTCTTGGAAGTGGCTTCACAGGGGCACAGGGTGGTGAAAGCGGCATTTGGCACATTTGCCGTCACTGGCCACACTTTGATATATGAGTTGGAGATATTTGTAACAATGTCCTAAATATTTCCCGTAGGCAGAGGAGGCTATGGGGTGACCTTAGCAATATTTTCAACATCTTGCGGGCCCTGAGATAGGTGAATAGACAAGGGTAGGTGAGTCCAAAGCTAGAGGGTATAAACGGGAGGTGAGAGAGCAAGGTTTTAAAGAGGGAGCTAAGGGGCAACATTATCCACAGAGGATGGTGCATAGTCGAAACGAACTGCCAGGGCCACAAGGAGAAACAAGAACAATTACAACATGGAAAAGACATTTGGGCAGGTACATGGAGAGGAGAAGGTTTGAACGGATATGGGCCAAACACAGGCAAAAGTGAATCATTCAGTTTAGGAAACCTGGTCAGCACGGACTAGTCGGACCGAAGGTTCTGTTTCCGTGCTGCATGCCTATATCTCCAGTTATTGGAGGAGGAGACTACCGAGATAAGGCATGTTATAGACACTGAAGCAAGTTACAG
>NW_025214755.1:40815-47708 GCF_004010195.1 Chiloscyllium plagiosum | reverse complement strand
ATGAGCAACCACTGAGCAGGTGAACTGCTGGCCTCGTGGTATTATTACTACAGCCTGTATGCCAAACCTCAGATAATGTTCAGGGGCGGCAGGTTTAAATCCCACCATCAGAAATGGAGAAATTTGAAATCAACATTTTTTAAAATGGTAATTAACAATCCATAAATATGTATGAAACCATTGCTGATGTACAAAAAAAGCCCAAACACTTGTCCTTTCGAGAAGGACATCTGCTTATCCTCATGTGGTCTGCAACACATACCCACAGCAAAGTGTTTGTCTCTCAATTACACTCTGAAATGGCCGAGCAAGCTACTCAGTTCAAGGGCAGCTAGGGCTGGGCAAGAAAGGCTGGTCAGCCAGAGACACCAAAATCCCATACTTGATTTAAAATATAATCCATCAGAATGGTCCCAATGGAACTGTGCTGCGACCAATGTCCTGGCCAATCATTTTGGTAGGTTTATGGACAGGGCTATAAACTGACAGAGAGGATGCAGGGACAGGGTTCAGGTGAAAGGAGCTTTCCAAATCGAAAGAGAAAAGGTGAAGCATCGGTGCAGCATGACAATGTGGCTGAAAACAATCAGAAAAGAACAGGATGGGACAAAGCTGAACTAAAGTGGCAAATCAGCGACTTGTGCTGTGACAGGGAATTGTAGAGAAAAGTAAAACATGTGTTTTTGTCAAATGCACAAAGTCTCATCAATAAGGTAGATGGATTTATGACACAGAGATAAATGGGATCTAGACACCAGAGAGACATGGTTACAGGGCGAACACAAATATTCAATGGTCACAATCTTGTGCAAATTCAGGCAAATGGACAACGTTAACAGTAATGGTTAACAAAGACATTACAGTCAAAGTATTTGGCTGCAGATCATGAAGTAGACCGTGTCTGAATGTAAATTCTGGCTACTACTTGCCAAGGACACAAGAAGCAGAACAGATTTAGCCACCGAACAACACTTTATTGCTCATCACTGCATTAAAAAGTAATCAATTGGAATTTTTAAAAATAAACACATTATGATAATTTTGGGAAACTTCAATATTCATATAATCTGAGATAATCGCAATGATAACAGTAATATTGGAAGGGAGTGCGGAGATTTTTTTTCTGTGTATCTTTGATAACATATTGTGCAACTGGCTAGGGACATAACTACCTCAGACCAACTGTTGTCTGATGAAAGTTAGTGAATGAGTAATATTACACAGAAAAACCTTCTGGGATATTTTGATAAAGTGTCGTTTAAAGAAATAAAAAGTTTTAAAGTGACTCACAGAAAGGACAAACTACGAGTGGAAACAAAAATAGCCAATGACATGAGTTTGAGAGGAGAACTGACCAAGGTATACAGGCGAAACAGACTGAAAAATGTGTCTGTAAATGAACAGTAGAAAACGTTTGAAGAAACAGTGTAAAACATTTAACAAAAGGATATTCCACTGAAACAGACAAACCTCAGCAAGAAATCCCCACCTGTCCCTCACTCAAGACAAAATGGATCATATTAGATTATCAGGCCGAGAAAATCACCAAACATTTCTTAAAATCCTGAAGTGTGAGAGTGTTTTAGGAGTAAGTTTTAAAGGGATTGCAAAGGGTCTGCTAGCAGGAGGAGTGCAGTGGGAACGGGAATCATTGACACGGCAGGAATAGGGAGAGGTGACGGTGCTGGAGGTGGTGAGAGTGTTACAGAGAGTGGTCAGGGCCTGAACGGTGTTACAAAGCCAGTAAAGATTGCTGCAGAGGGAGGGGTTTGTAGAGGTAGGAAAGGAAGGTGTGTAACTTTCATTTATTCATTCATGGGGTGACGATGTCAGTGATTGAGCCAGGAATCTTTGCCCTTCTGCTAATTATCCAGAGGGTCGCTCAGAGTCAGCCATACTGTGTGTCTGGATTCACATGTCAGTCACACCATGTTAGAATGTCAGATGTTCTAGATTAAAGGAGGTAAGTGAACTAGATCAATTTTTCCTACAGATCAACAATGGTTTCATTGTGGCCACACCATGACATCTCAAGTCCTACTCTCAATGCTCTGACCAATGATGGTAATCATCCCAAATGCCTGCTTCACCAGCTGTCTACCTGTGACACCACTTTCAATTAACTGGGTACCTGCATCCCCGGGTCTCTGACTGACAACACTCCCAGGGACAGAACATTAACTGTACAAGTCCCACCCTGGATTGTTTCATCAAAATGGAACACCTCACATTTATCTAATTAAACTCCATCTGCTATTCTTCAGCCCACTATCCCAGTAGTACTGTTCATCCTGTTGTCTCATAGATAACCTTCTTCCCTGTACAGTTTACCACCAATTTCAGTGTCACTCAAAAAAATTACTTACCAGGAAACCAATATTCCCATCCATAAATTTATCCAAATGACAAACAACATGGGACCCACTTCACCGCTGGTTACTTGCCTCCAGTCAGAAAAACAACATGTCTCCCATCACCCTCTGTCTCCTATCATCAAACCAATTGTGTATCCAGTTCACTTGCTCCTCCTGAATGCCATATCCCTTTACAATGATCTGGCCTTATTACCCAGTTTTCCATACAGAACGTAGAACACAGAACGGAACAGCAGAAGACCCTTCGGCCATGATGCCATGCCAATCTTTTATCCTAATCCAAGACAGAGGATGGGAACAAAAATTCTGGCTGTTAGAGCTGCTCCATTTTTTGAGCAATTTTGGGGGATTGGTGGTGATTTCCTAGAATTCCCGGGGCAGCAGTTACTGTTTTATACGCTGTTGCATTGTTTTGGAACTTTGGAAAAAAAAGTTAAAACAACAGCAGTTTAAAAGGGAGAAGAGCAGACAAAGGAAGCACATGGTGAGGACAGTGCAGGAGAGAGAGAGAGAGAGAAAACCTGCACAGTTACCCCTTTGCTGTTTGAATTCGTGTATCACTGGACATCGGAGTGCATCTGGGAAAATTAACAAACAGTGAAATTCACATCCAATCTTGGAGGAGCTGTTGGGCGAAGTTTATAGCATAGAATCAGATAAATTAATTGAATTAATTGTTGATTTAAGTCTGTCCAAGAGAAAGGCTGCACCAGTGGGTACAGTGCATTGTTTCTTGATTACATATTTTTGGAGATAAGTCTCTTGATTAAACTTAAAATATAAACCATAACTATTCATTTAACCTGGGCATTGTTTGTAGAGGAATAAGACAGTGTTATTTTCTGCGTCTGTAGATGGTGAAGGAGCAAAAATGGCCTTTGCAGTGATATGTACTTCTTGTCAGATGTGGGAGTTTAAAGAGAGTTTAAGGGTTACTGCGGATTATATCTGCCACAAATGCTGTTGGATGCGAATCTTTTCAGATCGAGTGGATCGGTTGGAGAGACAGATAGAAACGATGAGGAATTTGCCACACCAACAGTATGTGATGGATGGTAGTTATAGAAAGGGGCGAAGTCTCACGTACAGTCACATAGATGGGTTAACTCCAGGAAGGGTAGGAGAGGTAGGCAGCTACAGCAAGAGTCTTTTGTGGATATACACATTTCTAACAGGTATGCTGTTTTGGATAATGTAGGGGGTGATGGATTCTCAGGGGAACGTAGCACAAACAGCCAAGTTTCTGTTATTGAGACTGGCTCTAATGCAACGAGGGGTACGTCGGCTCCCAAGAGATCAATTGTGTTAGGGGATTCTGTAGTCAGAGGTGCAGACAGACGTGTATATGGCCAGCAGAGGAAAAGCAGAATGGTGTGCTGTTTCCCTGGTGCCAGGATCAAGGATGTCTCAGAGAGGGTGCCGAATGTTCTCACGGGGGAGAGGGGGCAGCAGGAGGTTAATGTCCAAATTGGAACCAACGACATATGAAGGGAAAAGGTTGAGACTCTGAAGGGAGATTACATAGAATTAGGGAGAAATTTAAAAAGGAGGTCCTCAAGGATAGTAATATCTGGATTACTCCCGGTGCTACGAGCTAGTGAGGGCAGGAATAGGAGGATAGAGCTGATGAATGCATGGCTGAGGAGCTGGTGCATGGGAGAAGGATTCACATTTTTGAATCACTGGAATCTCTTTTGGGGTAGAAGTGACCTGTGCAAGAAGGACTGATTGCACCTAAATTGGAAGGGGACTAATATACTGGCAGGGAAATTTGCGAGAACTGCTTGGGAGGATTTAAGCTATTAAGGTGGGGGGAGGGGGGACCCAGGGAGGTAGTGAGAAAAGAGATCGATCTGAGGCGGGGACAGCTGAGAACAGAAGTGAGTCAAACAGTCAGGACAGGCAGGGACAAGGTAGGACTAATTAATTAAACTGCGGTTATTTCAATGCTATGGGCCTAACAGGGAAGGCAGATGAACTCAGGGCATGGTTAGGAACATGGAACTGGGATATCATAGCAATTACAGAAACATGACTCAGGAATGGGCAAGACTGGCAGCTTAATGTTCCAGGATACAAATGCTACAGGAAGGATAGAAAGGGAGGCAAAAGAGGAGGGGTAGTAGCATTTTTGATAAGGCAGAGCATTGGAGCTTTGCTGAGGGAGGATATTCTCGGAAATGCATCCAGGGAAGGTAGTTGGGTGGAACTGAGAAATAAGAAAGGGATGATCACGTTATTAGAATTGTATTATAGACCCCCCAATAGTCAGACGGAAATTGAGAAACAAACTTGTAAGGAGATCTCAGCTATCTGGAAGAATAATAGGGTAGTTATGATAGGGGATTTTAACTTTCCTAACATCGACTGGGACTGCCATAGTGTTAAAGGTTTAGACGGAGATGAATTTCTTAAGTGTGTATAAGACAATATTCTGACTCAGTATGTGGATGCACCTACTAGAGAAGGTGCAAAGCTTGACGTACTCTTGGGAAATAAGGCAGGGCAGGTGACTGAGGTGTCAGTGGGGGAGCACTTTGCGACCAGCAACCATAACTCTATTCGTTTTAAAATAGTGATGGAATAGGATAGACCAGCTCTAAAAGTTGAAGTTCTAAATTGGAGAAAGGCCAATTTTGACAGTATTCGGCAAGAACTTTCAAAAGCTGATTTGAGGCAAATGTTCGCAGGTAAAGGGATGGTTGGAAAATGGGAAGCCTTCAGAAGTGAGATAACAAGAATCCAGAGAAAATATATTCCTGTCAGGGTGAAAGGGAAGGCTGGTAAGTATAGGGAATGCTGGCTGAACAAAGAAATTTTGGGTTTGGTTCAGAAAAAGAATGAAGCATATGTCAGGTACAGACAGGACAGATCGAGTGAATCCTTAGAAGAGTATAAAGAAAGTAGGAGTATACTTAAGAGGGAAATCAGGAGGGCAAAACGGGGACATGAGATAGCGTTGGTAAATAGAATTAAGAAGAATCCAAAGGGGTTTTACAAATATATTAAGGACAAAAGGGTAACTAGGGAGAGAATAGGGCCCCTCAAAGATCAGCAAGGCAGCCTTTGTGTGGAGACATAGAAAATGGTGGAAATACTAATTGAATATTTTGCATCAGTATTTACTGTGGGAAAGGATATGGAAGATATAGACTGTAGGGAAATAGATGGTGATTTCTTGCAAAATGTCCAGATTACAGAGGAGGAAGTGCTGGATGTCTTGAAACACGTAAACGTGGATAAATCCCCAGGACCTGATCAGATGTACCCGAGAACTCTGTGGGAAGCGAGAGAAGTGATTGCTTGACCTCTGGCTGAGATATTTGTACCATCGATAGTCACAGGTGAGGTGCCGGAAGACTGGAGGTTGGCAAACGTGGTGCCACTGTTTAAGAAGGGCGGGAAAGACAAGCCAGGGAACTATTGACCTGTGAGCCTGACCTCGGTGGTGGGCAAGTTGTTGGAGGGAATCCTGAGGGACAGGATGTACATGCATTTGGAAAGGCAAACACTGATTCAGGATAGTCAACATGGCTGTGTGTGTGGGAACCCATGTCTCACAAATTTGATTGAGTGTTTTGAAGAAATAACAAAGAAGATTGACGAAGGCAGAGCAGTAGATGTGATCCATATGGAATTCAGTAATGCGTTCGACAAGGTTCCCTATGGGAGACTGATTAGCAAGATCTCACGGAATACAGGGAGAAAAACACTGATTCAGGATAGTCAACATGGCTTTGTGTGTGGGAACTCATGTCTCACAAATTTGATTGAGTGTTTTGAAGAAATAACAAACAAGATTGACGAGGGCAGAGCAGTAGATGTGATCCATATGGACTTCAGTAATGCGTTCGACAAGGTTCCCTATGGGAAACTGATTAGCAAGATCTCACGGAATACAGGGAGAAGTAGCCATTTGGATACAGAACTGGCCCAAAGGTGGTGGTGGAGGGTTGTTTTTCAGACTGGAGGCCTGTGACCAGCGGAGTGCCACAAGGATCGGTGCTGGGCCCTCTACTTTTTGTCATTTACATAAATGATTTCAATGCGAGCATAAGAGGTACAGTTAGTAAGCTTGCAGACGACACCAACATTGGAGGTGTAGTGGACAGCGAAGAGGGTTACCTCAGATTACAACATGATCTGGACCAGATGGGCCAATGGGCTGAGAAGTGGCAGATGGAGTTTAATTCAGATAAATGTGAGGTGCTGCATTTTGGGAAAGCAAATCTTAGCAGGACTTATACACTTAATGGTAAGGTCCTAGGGAGTGTTGCTGAACAAAGAGACTTTGGAAAGCAGGTTCATAGTTCCTTGAAAGTGGAGTCGCAGATAGATAGGATAGTGAAGAAGGCGTTTGGTATGCTTTCCCTTATTGGTCAGAGTATTGAGTACAGAAGTTGGGAGGTCATGTTGCGGCTTTACTGGACATTGGTTAGGCCACTGTTGGAATATTGCGTGCAATTCTGGTCTCCTTCCTATCGGAAAGATGTTGTGAAACTTGGAAGGGTTCAGAAA
>NW_025214755.1:38197-40414 GCF_004010195.1 Chiloscyllium plagiosum | reverse complement strand
AAACGACATGGTCTCCAGTACAGGCAGCATCCTGGTAAATCCCCTCTTTCCCCTTTCTAAAGCTTTCACATCCTTCCTGTAATGAAGGGACCAGCACTGAACACAATATTCCAAGTGGGGTCTAACCAGGGCTCTATAGAGCTGCAGCATAGCCCCACCGCTTTAAAACTCAATCCCACAGCTAATGAAATACAACTCAACATCTTCCGCTTTCACAACCCTATAAATTGTGTGGCAACTCTGAGGGCTCTCTGGACGTCGACCCCAAAGTCTCTCGGTTCGCCCACACTGCTAAATATCCTGCCTTGAACACTATTCTGCATTCAATCACTTCACATTTTTCAAGATTGAACTCCATCTGCCACTTCTCAGCCCAGCTCGGTTCGTCCACACTGCTAAATATCCTGCCTTGAACACTAATCTGCATTCGAATCACTTCAAATTTTCAAGATTGAACTCCATCTGCCACTTCTCAGCCCAGCTCGACACCATATCAATGTCCCGTTGCAACCTACAACAGCCCTCCACACTATTCACCACTCCACCAACCTTCATGACATTGACAAAGTTACTAACTCACTCTTTCAATCCAACATTCAAGTAATTTTTTAATAATCATAAAAAAACAGAGGTCCCGGAACCAATTCCTGCACAACAGGCTGAGTGTTTTCCATCCATCATTATCTTCTGCCTTTCGTGAGCCAGGAGTTCTGTATCCAGACAGCCAGGTTTCCCTTTCTCCCATGCTTCCACACTTTCTGAATGAGCTATAAACATGTTTTGTCACATTCTCAAAGGATTCAATGAGATTTGAGGTATGACCTGGCCTTACAAAGCCAGGCTTCCTCTCTCTAATCAAGCTATGGGTTTTCCAAGAAATTATAAATCCTATCTCACAGAGTCATCTCTAATAATCTGCACACCGCAGACATATGACTAGCTGGTCTGTAATTCCCACCATTAACCCTATTCTCTTTATCGGACAGGAGAATAACATTTGCCCTCTCCAATCTTCTGGACCCCACTGGATAGTGAGCGTGCAAAGGCTATGGCAAAAGGTGCAAAAATCTCTTCCCTCGCTTCGTGTATAACTTTGGATATGTCCCGTCTGGTCCAACAGATGTATCTGACATTATGTTTTACAAAATTCTCAGCACATACTCCTTCTTAACATCAGCCTGTTCAGATATATTAGTCCTTTTCACGCTGTCCTCACAAATGACAATGCGCCTCTCAGGAGTGAATCCTGAGTAATAGTATTCATTAAGGACCTCCACTACCGCCTCCAACTCCAGGCACAAATTACCTCTTTTATCCCTCACCGATTCTAACCTCACTCTGGCCATCCTCTTGTTCCTCACATAAGTGGAGAATGCCTTACGTTTTCCTTAATCCTTCCCAACCAAGCTTTTCCATGCCCCCTTCTCGCTGTATTAAGTCCATTCTTCAGTTCCTTCCTGGCTACATTCAAGAGTCCCCTGAGTGTGGAAACAGGCCATTTGGCCCAACAAACCCATACCGACCCTCTGAAGGGTATCCCACCAGAGCCATTCCCTACCCTATCATTCTACATTTGCCCCGACTAATGCGCCAAACCTACACATCCCTGAACAATATGGTAATATAGTATGACTGATTCACCTAACATGCACACCATTGGATTGTGGGTGGAAACTGGAGCACCTGGAGGGAAACCATGCAGACACGGGGAGAATGTGAAAACTCCACATAGTCACCTGGGGCTGGAATCAAAATCGGGTGCCTGGTGTTATGAGGCAGCAGTGCTAACCACTGAACCACCTTGCTGCTTCATGTAGCTCTTAAAAGCCGTGTCTTATTCTTTCTTCATCAACCTTAAGAAAGCTTCCTTCTTCCTCTTGACTAGATGTTCTACATCCCTTCGAAACTTGTTAAATGCTTCACTAAAGTCCATATGGACAATGTTCACTGCTTTGCCTTCATCTATCTCTTGGCCATCCCCTCGAAGAGTCAATCCGGTTTGTGAAACACGGTTTTCCACTCACAAACCCATGCTGACTATCTGTAATAAGCCTTTCCAAATATACGCAGCTTCTTTCTCTCAGAATATCCTCCAACAACTTCCCCATCGCAGGGCTCACTGGGCTGTAATTTCCTGGCTTTTCCCTGCAGCCCTTAAGCGATGGAACAGCATTAGCTGCCCTCCAGTCTTCCAACATCTCACTGTGTCTGTTGATA
>NW_025214755.1:33037-38069 GCF_004010195.1 Chiloscyllium plagiosum | reverse complement strand
TCTTTTATAAAATGTGTTTCTAAGGGTCCAATTACTGTTTATTACCAGATCATTATAACGTATTTCAGCATGCTCCTGACTTAGTGTCAGGCAAATACTATTTGGTTTCAGACTGACAGCTGAAAGCGTTATGGGATTTCTTGTTTATCAAATCTGAAAAATGTTAGCTTGCAGTATCCGCAGGTAATAGAGAAGGCAAATCAAATGCTGCCATTTATTACAAAGGGAATGGAGTCTAAAACTAGGAAGGTCTTGCTAAAACTATACAAGATACGAGACAGACCACACCCAGAACACTATGAACAGTGTGAGTGCCCGAAAGAAAGATATTCTTCTATTGGAGGCAGGTCAGGGAAGGGTCACTCGGTTCATCCTGGGAATGGATAAATTTTCCAATATGAGGTGGCGTAGATTGAGGTTGAACCCATTCACGTTTAGAAAAAATGAGAGAAATTGAATGCAAAGTCCAAGATTCTGAAGGGCTTTGTTCGGGTAGATCAACAATGCTTTATCATGGCCTCACCAGTGTCACGGTACACCATGACATCCCAACCCCTACTCTCAATGCTCTGCCCAATGAAGCTAACCATCTCAAACGCCTGCTTCACCAGCCTGTCTACCTGCGACACCACTTTCAAAGAACTGTGTACCTACATCCCGAGTTCTCTGATTGACAACACTACCCAGGGCCCGAACATTAACTGTACAAGTCCAGCCTGGTTTGCTTTACCAGAATGCAACACTGTGCATTTCTCCACCTGCTATTTTTAAACTCTCAGATAACCCTCGTCACTGTCCGCGTTACCACAAATTTCAGTCTCACTCACAAACCTGCTAACCATGGCTCCTGTATTATCATCCAAACCGTTTATATAAATGATGCACAACAGGGACTAGCACTAAACCCCATGGCAAACCATTGGTTCCAGACCTGTTGCTGAGCAGTAACCCTCTACGAGCACACTCTGTCTCCTACTGTCAATCCTGTTTTGTATCCAGTTGGTGAGTGCTCCCTGGCGATGTGTGATCTAAACTTACTTACCAATCTGCCATGCAGAACCTTGTCAAAGGCCTTGCTAAAGTCCATGGAGACATCACCTACTGCTCTACTTGATCTATCACTTGTCTACTTCCACCAACACTCAATCCCGTTTGTGAGACATGTTTTCCCGTGCACAAAGCCCTGCTGGTTATCGCTTATCCGCCGTTGCCTTTCCAAATGCATGATGATCCTATCTCTCACAATTTCCTCCAACAAGTTACCCACCGCTGCCATCAGACTCAATGGTCTGTCGTGCTGTCGATTATATAAATACCTCGGCGAGGGGTCTTGTAATTTCCTCCCTAGCTTCTCACAAGGCGCTGAGCTACATCTGATCATGTCCCAAAGGTTTTATCAACCTTTTTGATTTTAAGTCATCCAGTACCTCCTGTTCTCAAATGTAACTCTGTTCATGGCATCACTTTGTATTTTCCATGTCTTTCTCCACAGTAAATCCGAACGCAAAATATTTGTTTCGGATCTCCCCCATCAGCAGTGATTCCAAACAGACAACCTCATTGATCTTTCAGGGGCCCTATTCTCTCCCTCACTAATCTTTAGCCCTTGTTGAAACATGTCAAAATGTTTCCGAAATTTCAAATATGCTTCGACCGCTACTAGCCTCCCCCATCCTTATCTATTCTGCCATTTATGGTCACACCAAAATATAGAATCCAAGAGATTTAGAAGTATTCCCCTTTTATAAAACCACGCATCGCCCATTGCATAGACCGGGAGTGTTGTTCACAGTGGAGGAGAACACACTGATATGGATAGATTTCGAGACTAAACAATTTGAAGAAATAATGGCGGTTGCAATGTTGAGAGCAGGTTTCAGCAAGTTGGAGGATATAGACCTGAAGGAGGTTACACACACATAGCGATGGCTTTAGGGTCTGTTGGGGGCTACACAGTAAAGTAGTTCTAGTAACTGGAGGCATTTACACAGATTGGGACAGTACTAGTGATAGGCAGAATTCAAAAAAACGGGAAGGATTGTAGAGTCTGCACGGCACTACAGATATGAGAAGAGTTGTATCAACTTGATGATATACACAGGCAGGAAGGTTTGAGGGGTTTAGAGTAGTTCACCATGATCAGCAGAGGCACGGAGACTGGAGATGTTATCGAATTGCGGACGTTTAAGAGTACTGCAGGCAGTCAGAGATCATGAGAGAGTTACAAGGTCTGCTGGTGATTCCACACGGGGATTACAGGGACTTGATGAAGTTGAACGTGGAGGTAGGATTGTCGGGACTGAAACTGGGAACAGAGATACAGGGATCAGCAGGGATTACAGAGATATGGAGGGTAATGGTCTCTGGTGGAAGTTCCACATTGAGGGATGTTTTGTGGAACTTCAGAAATTTGCAGAGATAGGCAGATTTGGAGTGGCTGGAGCAGTTTGCAGAGGCATGGAGAAATATAGTAACTGGAGGAAACAGAGATGGTGAGGTCTGTAGGCGATGCAATAATTTGGAAGCACTGGAGAAGCTGGAGGGGTTCACACACACACATAAGGAGGATTGTAGGAGTATGAGGGGTTTACAGAGATAGGGAGAGTGGTGCCTTCTTAGTAATTAGTGGTTTGGAGCACTGTCCAGACTCGGGGAAGGTTCAGAATGAAGGAGGGGCAGAGCAAAAGGAAGTGGTCGCAGAGAATAGAGGAACGTAAACATGTCACTTTGGTGCTGTGTCACTGAGGGTCATCAGGAATACAGTTGTCCTCAATAAAATGTACAGATCCTCAGGGGAATGGACAGGGTGGATGCTCCTTCCTCTTATGGGAGAGACACAAACAAGCAGCCTCTGTTGGACACAAGTGGAGAAAGGGGAGTTATATTTCTCTCACTGGCCCAAACCTACTCCAGGTTTGTTCCCATACAGCTCAAAGCAATACAATGCGATAACAAAGAGCAAGGTCCGTTGGGACTGCAGGAGATACGAGAAGAAGGCCACGTTAGAAGCGATGGAGGGAGTGAGAGAGAAGGGAGATGTTCAACAGCTGGAAGGGTTTACAGGAAGTGGACACTGTCAGGACTGGAGAACCTGACACGCTCACTCATGAGAGGGAGATAACGATATGGCACAAGGTCAAACACAGCAGGAGGATCCTAAGCTCCTAAGCTCCGTACCTGTCATTTACTCAGGGAACTACTCTCACCCAGTCTGGTGCCAAGCCCCACATACAAACAGCATGAGGATTCCCAGATCCTGGTGTTCAAGGCCAAGTGCACTCACCCCTGAACCAGTCGGTGTGGTATTTACACAGTTATACATTCTCCAGGAACACTGTGTCCTAGGCGACATTAACTGGTAAATTCAAACTCGTCCAAGCAAAGACCGCATGCACTCAGATTCCCTGCTAATACAATCCTCCGAGTGACAGACTGAAGATAACAACAGAATCCACAAAACTCCATTGCATGGGTCAGGGTCAATGATAAAAGCTTAATTCTCTCAAAATGGAAACTCCCCGATTACTGCATCTCACGTAACTGCCACTTAAAAATATTAAAATACAGAACATTCCAAACGAAGTCTTTGATGAGGTGAGCCCTGGTTACATGGAGATGATGACGTTGGGAGGATGGTGTACTTTACAGAGATAAGGATGTTGTTAGGCTGGGGAGATACAGGAAGGTTTAGATTGTACAGGTTATTTCGAAATGGAGGATGTAGAATTAGACAGATTTTCCAGGAGATAACAAGGGCAATTTGGCTGAAGACTGTCTCTTTACAGTGAGCAATGTACGGATTAAGAGAGAGGAGGTAGGAGATTGCACTGGCTGACAGCTGAAGCAGACACAATGGTCAAATGGCTTCCTTATGCACTGCACGACCTGTGAATCTTACTCCATCAGCCACCTGGTACATTCACTTCACTCATCATTGGTGGAAAGTGGTAGTAGGTTGTATGAAAAACACAATGCATTGCAGCAACTTCCCCACACGCCTTCAAAAGCAATTCATGAAACTATAATCTCTACCACCTCGAAGGACAATGGCAGCTGGACCATGAGGACATCATCCTCTGAGTTCCCTTTCAAGTTGCACAATATCTTGACTTGGAATATATTGTGCAACTTGAATATCCTGGAATTGTTTCACAGCAATGTAGGTTTGTCTATACCCCAAGGATGACAGTAGTTCAAGAAGGCACCTCACTGTCACCTTGTCCAGGCAATAAATGCTAGAGTGGGCAACAAAGGATGTCAAGAATGAATAAATAAAACAGGGTTTGTGTTCTTTCTAAGCTTAAAATCCTTCCTGAATTCGGACCATTGTTTTACAAATACATCGAAACCTGAACACAGGTCAAAGCACAACACTTTGAAACAAGAATTCAAAAATGCAAAAATGTTAGGTATTTATAGATTTATAAAAATATTTGCAAACATATTTATAAATTTATAAATATATTTCTAAATATATTTATACTGAACCTTAGTTTCATTAGGATGGTGGGGAGTATACTAACCCACCACTTCATGTGTAAATCACAAAAGGGTTTTGTGATTTACACATGAAAGAAGTGAAACTATCACTGTATTCTAACAGATGAAAGGCTTAATAGACTATCGATTTTTCAGTGTATAATTTCAGTTACATCACACTGTAAATTTTTGCTATAAATTCTGTGTTACGAACGAGCCCTCCACTTTCACCTGATGAAGGAGCGCCGCTCCGAAAGCTAGCGTGCTTCCAATTAAACCTGTTGGAATATAACCTGGTGTTGTGTGATTTTTAACTTTGTACACCCCAGTCCAACACCGGCATCTCCAAATCATAACCCATCCCTGCCTGTCTCTGTCAGGGCTTTAGTCAGACTGGCTTTCAGTGTCTGCTTCCTTCCTTCTACTGTACCTGACCTCTTGGGGATGGTATGGGGATGGGATTTCTGTTCAGTATTAAACAGGACAAACAAAATTCCCTTGGTCAGAATCTGCAGGGGAATGCTTCCACCCACTGAGTAAGCCTGTTTATTAA
>NW_025214755.1:25277-32810 GCF_004010195.1 Chiloscyllium plagiosum | reverse complement strand
TGTATAATTTCAGTTACATCACACTGTAAATTTTTGCTATAAATTCTGTGTTACGAACGAGCCCTCCACTATCACCTGATGAAGGAGCGCCGCTCCGAAAGCTTGCGTGCTTCCAATTAAACCTGTTAGACTCTCACCTGGTGTTGTGTGATTTTTAACTTTGTACACCCCAGTCCAACACCGGCATCTCCAAACCATAACCCATCCCTGCCTGTCTCTGTCAGGGCTTTAGTCAGACTGGCTTTCAGTGTCTGCTTCCTTCCTTCTACTGTACCTGACCTCTTGGGGATGGTATGGGATGGGATTTCTGTTCAATATTAAACAGGACAAACAAAATTCCCTTGGTCAGAATCTGCAGGGGAATGCTTCCACCCACTGAGTGAGCCTATTTATTAAGACCCATCAGGATTTCCTTCCCTGGGATTGGGATGGGGGCGTGGGTAAAATCGATCAGTATTTGTTCCCATGAGCCCCTGAGCCGCTGCCGCTGCCTCTATTTTATCCTGATTTTTTTTCCCTGGCTCACACTGTGTACAGACTACACAGTTTCGACAAAACCTTGCTGTGTCTCTCCCTGTTCCAGGCCACGTCTGGAGTGGATTATCTGATATTGCATTGTATCCTGCCCAATATGGACCAGCCCATGATATGTTTTTAATAATGTTTGTCTGACACAGTGTACTGGCACTGCTGGATCATCCAGACTCTGTCTTGTCCTATTACTGCCCTACCCTTTTCCCGGTCCTGTTTCTCCTGTTGTGGGACTGTTTCTGGGAATGTCTACAAACTTTCCTTTCTAGCTCCTGCAGCTACTGCCACTTCCCCAAATGTCTGCACTGTTTCAGTCAGTATTTTACCTGCCTTACACACATACTCACTACCCCGTTGTTGTGGGGTTTCTACTTTCCTGTGAGCTCTAATCTTCATTATTGCTATTTCACTGGGAAAGTTAGCTGCTTTCACTAACTCTCTGACCTGTTCTTCATGCTCTATGTGGCCCCCAGACAGGGTGATGTACCCTCACCGAGCACAGGCCAACACATGGTCATGAACAATACCAAAGTCATGCTGACAGTCTGTGTATATGCTGACTCCCTGACCCCTGGCTAATGTCCGTGCTTCTGTCAGGGCTTGTGATGGTTCTGCCAATTCTGGATACTTCTCCACTAAAGTCCTCCAATAATTAAACAATCCTAAAGTTTGCCTTACCCCCTTCACGGTGTGCGGGTGGATAGTTTTAAAATCATTGTCTTTCGTTCCGCTGGGATTGTCCCCTCTCACTTCCTGATTTAATCTCCCTGACATGATGTCCTAGGTATGTCCCTTCCTTCCTTCCCACTCTCTGTGGGTTAATTTTAAGTCCAGCCTGCCTGACCTCTGTTTCATATCTGGATATGTTTTTTCTCACCGACTGAGGTGATGAGGTGTTGGGAAGATCAATGTGACTAACTCCATCAGCCATACATCGGTGTGATATACTGGAATATTATGGGATCGCTGAGGTAACTGGATCCAGATGTACTGTTTAAACACCAGCTTATTCTGCCATTCCAGATCCATTGGCATGGACCAGACCCCATTCACAATATCAAGAGCTGAGACTATATCCTGTTGCGATTTCAATCCATTACATACAGTGGTGTGGTTCGCTACTGCAGGATACTCTTTACTGGCGGGTTTATTTAGAGAGTTATAATCAATAATGAGGTGGGATGAGCCGCCTGGCTTCTGTGAAAGAGCCTGGGATACTGTCGGTCTGACTATTCCCTGCTACTGTCAATCTGTTACTGTCACAATTACTGCCTCCTCAGCCCCAGCTTTGATGTGATTCTGTTTGTATGGGGAGTGAGAGGGCCCTCGACCTTTATAGGATCTACAGATAATAACCCAAATTCCTGTTTGAGTTACTCACACCGCTGAGTGGGTCCAAGCTATAACTCCCCAGATTCCGTGACTGTTCCTGTCTCCCTGCAAGGTAACTACTCTGGAGATGTCATCTCTCGTTTACTTCCTGTCCCCGGCCTGGCCAGGTTGTTCCCATGTTACAGTTCGTGTCTCTACATCAATAGTTGCTCCTAACTGTTCTAAAATGGCAACTCCCAGAATGGTCCCTTCCTCAGTTTCACACTCCCATATCTGAATATATTTTGCCATATCGGTGATCGGCATCGGGACTGGTTTATTTCATCCAGCTTCCTCGAATCCCTCTCCAACTGCTCTCATTTTAGTAATTGAGAGGGTGGGGGCAAATCCATATCGGTAACCGATATAGCTGCTCCTGTATTAATATTTATTAATACAGCAAACACAGCATCAATGAATATTCATGGGCTATGCATGTGCCTACGTGCATATGCACGTGAACACAGGACACACACATTGTGAACATCTATCTCCCTCTCTCTGCCTACATTCCTTGTTTATGTGCCCTTTCCTGCTTCACTTGTAACATTGCCGTTCTGGTTACCCGCCCTGTATTGCAGCTATTCCCCTGTGTTTCTGCGTTTGCCTCAGTTCTCATGGCCCAATTCAGAATGTAGTTAGAATTATGTCCCATTGGGAGTCCCAAGTTTATAATTACAGTTAAATAGGGTCCCATGTCATCTTTTAAATACATCAAACCGATTTCATCATCACAGGCTGGGGTTTGGTAATCCCCCGTGGTCCTTGTACACCCCAGGCTTCCTCGCTGTATGATTCTCTATATTACCCTTGGGTCCCTGAGTCACCAAGGTTATTTCAGCCCATTCAGCCTGTCCCCTCCCGAGTGTGTCCCGAAATATCTGTAAATGCCTGGAGCCACTGATCGGCTGTGCACTGGGGGGAACCAGCTCGCACCTTCACCCTCTTATTGAAGGGACATGTTCTGCTGTACACTTCAGGGCACCTTGGCCTGAAAGATATTGACCTGACTTCGTCATCGGTGAGACTGTACCTCAACTAATTCACCTCTGTCCATACGTGGGCGCTTCACCATCTAACCCGTTCCAGTCAGTGTCACCTTCCTCACTGCCTTCTGAGGAGAGTGGGAGACTCGGTACCTCCCCCCACTGTAACTACCACCTGGCCCTTTAGCTTTAAGGCTTCACATCTGAGAGCCACCATCTTGACTTGTTCCTGTTTCTCATAATAATGTAACATATTCCATCATTCCTGGAATAAAACAGAGCAAAATGTAAATTTGGTTTTACTTGAAATAAGAATAATTTGATATTCACTTGACATATCTATAGAGGTGAGAATTGTACTGTGGTTATTTAAGTGAATTTAACGTGATCATACAGTGAAAATAATCCTGATAATCAACGACAATGAATGAATTGAATAATATGTGATTATTTGTTCCAGTTCTTGCATTGATAATTCAATTTTATTTAATGCTTGTCACCCATTACGCCATGCATTCTTATTAGGGAATAAAGTAATGGAAGGATATCACAGAAAATAAATAGACTTTAATTTTAGCTTCACTGTAATAATGGACCAAAACAATATTTGGAAATACGGTTGAACTACATAACAAAGTTTCCAGTGTCATTATTGACGTGAAAACTATTTTAGTTTGCAAGTTATTTTGCTCTAAGAATAATTGGAAATGAATTGTGATTATGAATTGACCATTTAAAATATATTTTGAAGAGAATAGTCAGATGTATTTTTGGAGGAAAATTAGGAAAGGAAATAAATATGTATACATTGGTATTAATAGTTTTTAAATGTTTGGAAATTGACTAGGATTATTTGATTGAGAGAGGCTGCATGGTTATAAAGACTAATTCACCTTTTTCATTGCATTGTTGATTTCACTAGAATCTGTTGTGGTCTGAGCTATTGTTGTGAGCAATGGACTGTCACTAATACCTTAATTAACCTGCGAGTCTCAGATCAGGTTTCCTTTGCCTGTAAGTCAGTCTGTAAATGCGTGACACACTTGATTTTCTGTGGGGGAAACAGAGATTCTTTTCAAAGGAAATAAGTGGACTTTGAATTCAATAATCATCTAGAATTATGGGTCTGTTGATGACCATGAAACTATTATTGATTGTCAGGAAAAACCCATCTGTGTCACTGATGTCCTTTAGGGAAGGAATCTGCCATCCTTCACTCGTCTGGCCGACATGTGACTCCTGACCCACAGCAATATGGTTGACTCTTAACTGTTCTCTGGGTAATAAACGTTGCCCTAGCCAGTGGCACCTACATCCAGTGAATGAATTTTAAACAAAGCTCTCAGTCCTGGGATCATGTGAGATAGAAGCAGAAGGTGACCATTCGGCCCCTCGAGCCTGCTCCACCATTCAATAAGACCAAGCCTGATCTGTTCGTGATTTGTATTCCTTCTTGTCCCAATGCCCCTTAACACGAATCTATCAACCTGTGTCTTAAAAAAATACTCAGTGAACCAACCTTCTGGGCCAGAGAGTTCCAAAGTTGCACAGCCTTCTGAGAGGAAACAAATTTCCTTATCTCTGTCCTGAAAGTGTGAACTCAATTTTAAAGCAGTTCCCTCTAGTTCAGGAATGACACACAAGAGGAAATATCCTTTCCACATCCACCTTATCAAACCATTCAGGATCTTATATACTTCAGTCATGTCACCCCTCACTCCAACTGAAACAAAACCAGCCTGACCAACCGACCCACATTTTATTTCTGTCATGCCGGTATGAGTGGGGTTGAAATGTTGTCTTATGTTTATTATGCAGTGAATGTGTTGCTTCACTGTGTGGGTTTCAAGAATCAACATGAGCCACACCAGCTTTCCTGTCTCACTGTATTACGTATAGCTTACATCACTGTAGTGTTTCCATGCCTCCCTACGTTGTCTAATGAAAAGGAAGGAGAGATAGATTGAGAGAAGTTGTTAGAAAATTTGTTGTCACCTAAACAATACTTGGTCTTTTTGTAGAGATTACATTATAATTGAAACAACCAGTTAGTTCACTATTACTGACAAAATATTACCAACAATTTACCAACGACTGAGGCCAGGATTATTAGCCCGTAATTTCCATTCTTTTTCCATACTCCCTTCTTGTGGTTGGGGGTTATATTAGCAATGTTCCTGTCCTCTGCGACCCTCCCTGACTCCAGTGATACTGGAAAGCTCACAGTTAAAGCCTCCACTATCCCTTCAGCTATCATCTTCTGGGGTGTTGTCCATCTGTCCAGGTGATTTATCTATTTTCAAATCTTTCAGTTTTCTCGCATTTTCTCCTTGGTGACTCTTAACTGCTCTCTGGGTAATAGATTTTTCCCTAGCCAATGGCACCTACATCTAGTGAATGAATTTTAATCAAAACGCTCAGTCCTAAGATCATGTGAGAGAGAAGCAGAAGGTGACCATTCGGCCCCTCGAGCCTGCTCCACCATTCAATAAGACCAAGCCTGATCTGTTCGTGATTTGTATTCCACACACATCTCTGTTCCACAACCACCCCCCACCCCCACCCCGACTCTCTCTTGAAGTTTTTGGATATTATTTGTGTCTTCCACCGAGAAGACTGATGCAAAGTACTTATTCAGTTCCTTATCCATTTCTTTGTTCCCCATTACTATTCTTCCAGCCTCAATTTCCAGCGGCACAATGCCCATTTTCGCCTCTCTTTTGAACTTTATATAACTAAAGAAACTTTGGCAATCATGTTTTTAATATTACTGACTAGCTTTCTCTCATGCTTAATCTTCTTTCTCCTTATGTCTTTCTTCATTGTTCTCCATTGGTCTTTTTCGGCTTCCCATTTCACTGACATCCCACTGCCCTTTGCCATGCGATACGTTGCTTGTATGCTTTCCCTGACTTCCCGAGTCAGCCATGGTTGCCTCACCCTCCCTGATCCATGCTGCTTTTTCCTCGGGATGATTTTTTAGTGTGTCACCCGGATTACTCCCAGAAACCCTAGCCATCACTGTTCCACTGTCTTTCTTGCTTGGCTGCTGTCCCAGTCAATTCTCTCCAGCTTCTCCCTCATGTCTCTGTAGCTGCCTTTATTCAGCTGTAATACAGTTACATCTGATTCCATCTTCTCCCTCTCAAACTGCCGAGTAAATTCTATCATAATATGGTCCCTGCCTCCTCAGGGTTCATTTACGTTTAGCTCCCTTATCAAGTGTTACACGCTTTTCCTATCTCCTCATGTAACTTATGCCCAAATCCTGACTATTGTTTGGAGCTCTGCAGGTAACTCCCATTATGCTTTTGTAACCTTTGCGGTTCCTCATCTTCACCCACACAGATTTTACATCATCTGACCCTAAGGCATCTATTGCTGTTGACTTAATTCCATTTCTTACTGTTTAGGCAACCCCAGCCACTCTGCCCACCTGCCTGCCTTTTCATTTGGATGTGCATTCTTCAATATTTAGCTCCCAGAAAGCTTCAGCCTTATCTTTTACACTGATGTGTTCGGCTCTTGCATCATTGATGATGAATATTTGTGGAAACTCCTCTTCCAGTGAGATGTTCAATTGTCCACCACCATTCTCGACTGGATGTGGAATGAATGTAGAGTTTAGATCTGATCTGTTGGATGCTGCATCGCTTAGCTCTATCTGAAGGTGGGACCTGTCTCCAAAAGGACTGTGCTGTGGTCACCGACACTGACATGGACTGTCTCATTTTCTTTTTCAATCCTATCAAGCGAGCTATTAAATTTTATTCCCTCCGTTTTCCGATCTAAATAAATATTCAATCAATTTCAGAGCAAAATGCTTTCAAAATATTGAATCAATTTATTTGTTTAGATACTAGCACTAACTATCAAGTCATTGCCATGACAATAATTGCATAATAATTTAAATTAGTTTTGCTAACAAGTATATTGTGGTTCATAAATCAATTTAATTTATTGACTCTTAGGACAAATAGTATAACATTTTCTTTTTTCAGAATTCTAACAGCAATTAATAAGTCATCAGCATTACAATATTTACTCAAAACTTTAACTTATTCTGGCTAACAATTATAGTGAATTTCATATTTGAATTTAATCTAGTGTTCCCTTGTACTAATACAGTGAAATAAAAATCCATTTTATTTCAGATCATCACACATAAAAAAGAATCAATGATTTCTGATACAACACACTCTGTAAAAATCTGACTTTTTTCTCATTTAGAGTGTTCGAGTCATAGAGACGTACAACAAGGAAACAGACCTTTCACTCCAACCCATGCATGCCTACCACATTTCCCAACACAATCTAAACCCACTATATCCGTCCAAACCCTTCCTACTCATATACCAATCCAAATGCCTCTTAAATGTTGCAATTGTACCAGCCTCCACCACTTCCTCTGGCAGCTCATTCTATACACATACCACCCTGTGTGAAAAAGTTGCCCTTTAGATCTCTTTTATATCTTTCCCCTCTCCACCTAAAATTACACTCTTTAGTTCTGGACTCCCTGACCCCAGGAAAAAGACTTTGCCTATTTACCCTATACATGCCCATCATAATTTTGTAAATCTCTATAAGGTCACCCGTCAGCCTCCGTTGCTCCAGGGAAAACAGCCCCAGCCTATCCAACCTC
>NW_025214755.1:4732-23130 GCF_004010195.1 Chiloscyllium plagiosum | reverse complement strand
TGCTGGAAGAGCACAGCAATTCAGGCAGCTACGAGGACAGGCAAAATCGATGTTTCGGGCAAAAGCCCTGATGAAGGGCTTTTGCCCGAAACGTCGATTTTGCCTGTCCTCGGATGCTGCCTGAATTGCTGTGCTCTTCCAGCAGCACTGATCCAGACTCTGTAACAAGAACCTACCTCTGACATCTCCCCTAAGCATGCCTCCATTCACCTTAAAATTATGCCCCCTTATGATAGTCATTTCCACCTGGGAAAAAAAGTCTCTCTGGCTGTTCACTCTACCTAAGCCTCTCATCATCTTGTACACGTCTGTCAAGTTGCCTCCCATCCTTCTTTACTCCAGTGAGAAAAGCCCTAGCTCCTTCAACCTTTCTTCAGAAGATGTGTCCTCCAGTTCAGGCAGCATCCCGGTAAACATCCTCTGCACCCTTACTAAAGCTTCCACACCCTCCTTACAATGAGGTGACCAGAACTGAACACAATATTCCAAGTATGATCGAATCAGGGCTTTATAAACCTGCATCATAACTTCGCAGGACTTAAATGCTCCCCCCGCTAATGAAATCCAAGACACCATGTGCCTTCTTACCAACCCTGTCACCTTGGGTGGCAACTTTGAGGGATCTGTGGACATGGGCTCCAAGATCCCTCTGTTCCTCCACACTGCCAAAAATCCTGCATTTAACTCAATAGCCTGCATTCAAATTCAACATTCCAAAATGAATCTCTTCACACTTTTCCAGGTTGAACTCAATCTCCTACTTCTCAGCTCACATCTGCATTCCGTCAATGTCCCGTTGAAATCTTAAAACACAGTTTAAAAGACAAATCAACTGAGTCATAGATGAGTGTTCCCTACAAGTAAACCAATGGAAGGTACGTAGAATTCATGAAGAGATGACCTATTTGAATGATTAAACAATTCCTTCTAGAAAACACAGCAACTCGAAATCTTTCTTACAATTCAGGAATCCTGCAACTATATTATACTTCTCAGTTTACATATCTTAATGAATATCTAATTAATGTCTGTGTAAACTGCTGGAAAATGTTTAATCATTTCATTTGTTAAAACGCCACCGTTAATTATCACATCGCTATCAAAATAAATGACCTCTATTTTAATTATTGAGTGAGGTCAAGTGACCTGTGGCCCGAAATTGGATGTTTGAAATTCACCGACAGCCAGAGAAATCTGGTCGAACAGAAACCTGCTCAAATGAAATCAAACAGAGCCAGCATCATTCAGCTCCAGAAAAGAGGTCACGAATGTTCAGGGGGATCCAGTGACAACCAGCCCGAGAGTTGTGTATTGGAGAGGTTAAACCGGACTTTCTGGCACCTTGGCTTCCAGCCAGTTCCTGAGCATAACGCGCCTCTCATGGGAAGGAAAACAGTGAAGGATGTTTGTACGAAGCCCCTGGATGGATCGAATACAGCTCATGATCACCTTCAAAACTTTGTCACAAGATTATTAATCATTTGCCAAATCATGCAAAAATAGCCCAATGCTACTGAAATCAAATTACTCTTAATCATTGCACATAAAACCAAACGATGGTCTTCAAGGTCACCTAATCACTGTTCACTGAATATCTCTTTGTAATAATCTTATTTTTCCCAGGATGAATAACCACAACAAACACCACGCTAACACCCCATCTAAAGATATGCAATATCCACCTTCTCATAATTTACACATATCTTTCTCTGACCAATAATCACACTTCATCATTAATAGATGAGGAAGCTAATACTAACATTTATTGAGATGAAGAAATTCCTGAATATTAGTAAGGTTTGTGATAGGTTTCCCGACTATTCATCACAACAAAAGTGTAATTATGGCTCAGTATATGTGTAGCTGCAAGCATTTGCACATAACCGATTAAACATTTTTTCAGAGAAATTTTGAAAATAATTGTCTGACAAATACTGTGACCTATTTTTGCTGTGATACCCACATTCCTTTTCTATTTATTTTCTTCCCAACTCTGACTCAAATGTGTAAATATTGATGATATGAAAATTTCCATGAAATTATTTTTCTTTTTGAGAAGAAATGCAAAGCAAGAAATTCTTGAATGACTGAGAATTATGAATGACAAAACAATGATGATTAATAATCACTGAATGTCTAATATCTTTTTTGTCAATCCATCAAACCAGCAATTTAATCTTCAAATCTCTGATCTCAATAAAAAGTCTAATCAACATTAGAGCCAAATAATTTAAAAATATCGATACATTTAATTTGCCAGAGTACGAACATTATTTGTAAATTCATTGTCACTCCATTAACCAGACGGTAATTCAGTTAAATCTTTGTGACAAGCATCGTGAGATTCCCATTTTAGTTTAATCTGTTATTTCTTACAATGAAAAATTTAGTCATTCTATCCAGGTTAAAACATCCACAAACCAACCAATGAAACAACCAAGCATTCATAGTAAATATGTTATCTCTTCTTGATGTGAAAACACAAAGTAATCATGGAATTAATATGAAACCTTATCAGTTAAGTCATGTCAGATTGCTATTCACTCTAATAATTACTGTTCATGTCTACACATTACACAGTTGCACAGTAAAATCAGATTTCTCACCAATTTAATGTTTGACATTAACTGTTTTTCATACTAATTGTTGCTTATATCCAATATTTAATAATAGTTCAATCCAGTACATTCATCCCTAAGTGTAGTATCATGTTTCCATACATCAACTTGTGTAAACACATTGCACTGTTCAGTTTTGCAATCATAGCAAATGCTGATTTTTATTGTAATAGTGCAATGCTAGTTGAGTTTTAGTTCAATAATGGAATTCGCATTGATGTTTATTTTAATCCTGTTTCATTTGCTTTGATTATGTTTCAATTCCATACAAACATGCAATTTCATTTAAATGATCACACTAAACGCTACATTGTTTTTCTTACTAAATTTTTTTTAAAGTTCCCATACTGTGGGATATAGGTAAATTAATGTTACTTCTGCAATTCTGCAATTTTAATTTCTGATACAAGGTGAATGAACTCACACCAGTGTATAATTGTTTTAGCCAAGAGCTGAGTCAACAAGAATGGAAACTATGTGGAGGAAATACATAATTGTTTTTGTATTAGCTAAAATTGTATGCCAGCATGAAACGTGTAGGCAAAACAATGGTAGAAATACCGGCACTGGATGAAATGCTGTGAAGAGAGGCCTGTATGAACAGTAGGTTTCCCACTTTTACAGAGACACAGGAACAAACCCCAATGAAAAGGCTTAGTGATAAGATGCTGTAAGGGGCAGCACAGATAGAGGGAGTAGATAATGGTAAGCAAAGGATGGGATGAGGTCAAACGGCCTTGTGAGGTTAGAAATAGGCATTTCGTCACAGACAAGGCCGGATAAGATAAGAGATAAGCAGGAGTGGTGGGACCAGTCTTAGGGAAATGGAGGATGTAAACAGGGGGAAAAACAATGAAATAAGAAAAAAAAGGTAGGAACCAAATTATATAAATATCAAGAGTTTGTTGAATTTGATGTGTTTCGCCCTCTGCCTTGCCTGGCACTGGACATCACACCCACAATTTTGGTGTCATCTGCAAACATACTGACTGTACCTCTTATGCTCGTATCCAAATCATTTATATAAATGACAAAATGTAGAGGACTCATCACCAATCCTTGTGGCACTCCACTGGTCACAGGCATCCAGTCTTAAAAAGAAACCTCCACCACCACCCTCTGTCTTCTACCTTTGAGCCAGTTCTGTATCCAACTGGCCAGTTGTCCCCATATTCCATGAGATCTAACCTTGCTAATCAGTTTCCCATGGGAAGAACGCCTTACTGAAGTCCATATAGATCACATCTGCTGCTCTGCCAAAATCAAGCCTCTTTGTTACTTCCTCAAAAAACTCAATCAAGTTTAATAATGGTTAAATCTCTAAGTGTAGTGTCATGTTTCCATACATCAACTTGTGTAAACACATTGCACTGTACAGTTTTGCAATCATAGCAAATGCTGTTTTTTTATTGTAAGTTGATTTTTAGTTCAATAATGGAATTCGCGTTGATGTTTATTTTAATCCTGTTTTATTTGCTTTGATTATAATTCAATTCCATGCAAACATACATTTTCATTTAAACGATGACACGAAAAGCTACATTGTTTTTCTTGCTAAATTTTTTTTTTAAAGTTTCCATACCGCTTTGTTTGCGAGAAATGAAGTTACCTAAATCTCTTGTTCAGGTCAACAAACACAATAACTTTTGAATTGTATTGTCTGCATGTTTCATCAAAAGTAAATTATTTCCAATAATTACTGGGCTCATTTATTGTTCCCAGTCCATCAATCTAGCTACTATATTTTAGTTTTCAGTTTACTGAACATAATGAACGTCTAGTCAACATCAGAGCGAAGTGTTTTTAAAACATTGAATCGATTTATTTGTTCAGATTACAGCATTTGATTTGAATTCATTAGCCTTATAATAATTGAAGAATAATTTGTTTGTGTTTCTAACGTGATCCACATTTTAATTTAATCTATTGTTTAATTTAATCCACTGTAACAATATTGTTGTTTTCAAGTCAACTATCCCACAATGGAACCAGTGATTTTGCATCCAACACACTTTGCAAGTATCTGACTTTTACTGATTTGAATGATCGCATGAATCTCAGCCTTAGGAATTCAGGGAACTGCAATTACATTTCACTGCAATAATTCCTATTCATGTCTACACATTGCATAGTCACATAGCAAATTTAAATTGCTCCTACTTCTAAGTGCGTAGATAGATTTTCAAAATTCTAATATGTAATAATTGTTCAGTTCAGTAAGGGGTATAAATGTGCAATAATGGCTCAGTGCATGAACTGTTGTGAAGATATTGCAGTGTAAAAACTCACAATCATTGTAAGAATCAATTTTTACTTTAAGCATGGAATCATAGTTGAATTGATTTAATTATGTTTCACTTCAATGCTCACATTCATTGTATTTTAATCACAATAAAAGTGAACTATTTTACATGACAAAATAAAAATTCATTCCACTTTTTTTCTGGAGACAAAACAGAATTAACACCCGCTCGTTCTCTCCTTTACCAAACACAGTCAACTTTGAATTTTAGAATGGTAGATTTACACAGCACAAAAACAGCCGATTCAGCCCAACTAGACATGCTGGCCAGGTTTCCTAAACTAAACTAGTCCCATTTTCCTGTGTTTGTTCCATACCCCTCTGGACGATTTCTATCCATGTAACTGTCCAAAAGTCTTTTAGATGTTGTAATTGTACCAGCCGCTGCCCCTTCCTCTCACAGCTCATCCCACATGTGCCAAACATTTTGTATGAAAAAAGTTGCCCGTCAGATCCCTCTTAGATCTTTCCCCTCTCACGTTATATATTATTTACACTGTAGAATCTTTAATACTGCAAAGTTGAGAGATATTTAGAAGCAGCATAATCCCATGAATACATTAATTAGTGACCTAAAGCAAATAAATTGAAGATATTGTGATCATAGCAATGAACAACAGATACAAGTTGAGGAAATGTTGGATTGAAAAGCAATTCAATAGACACCTAGATATGTTCTAACCAACTCTCAGAGGTGCTTTGACACATCTCTGTTGATGGTGGGTATTGAACTCATGCCTCCTGGTGTATTAGTACAGACATTACCAGAGCGTTCAATAATGTTCCCATGCAGGATGGGCAGGACTATAATCATATATTTACTATGGTTACTCAATGGGAAACTGCTGAGATATTTCTTGTGATAATTGGACTAGGATTGTATTAGACAGTTCAGTGTGTAATGGACCAATTAAAGTAATTAGCAATTTCTCATAATGATGGAATGAAGCGACATTGATCTCAATTAAATAAAAATGTCACGATAGTCAAATAATTCAATATGTTTGAAGCAATTATTCATATACAGAAATGAAAATTAAACTTCTTTGTAATGCATATGAATTGGAAATAAAGAATTAGTCATTCCATGTGACTATTCAGCGAAAGACAACTTCCCTCATTTTTGCAAAATTGTGATTTCTAAGAATTCAAGTTTAACTGTAATAAAACAAACATTTAGGTTGTAGGTTTGCTCGCTGAACTGTAGGTTTGTTATCCAGACGTTTCATTACCTGGCTAGGTAACATCATCAGTGGCGACCTCCAAGTGAAGCGAAGCTGTTGTCTCCTGCTTTCTGTTTATATCTTTCTCCTGGGTGGGGTTCCTGGGGTTTGTGATGATGTAATTTCCTGATCGTTTTCTGAGGGGTTAATAGATGACATCTAGATCTATGTGTGTGTTTATGGCATTATGGTTGGAGTTCCAGACCTCTAGGAATTCGCTGGCATGTCTTTGCTTAGCCTATCCCAGGATAGATGTGTTGATCCAGTCGAAATGGTGTTTTATTTTCATCCGTGTGTAAAACAAAAACACTATTTCGACTGGGACAACACATTTATCCAGGAACCATTGTCTAATCCAAATGGGCTATGAAATTGGAATTATGGCTCAGTGCATCAACAGATGGAAATAAATTGCAGTGTTCACTCTCCCAATTATTGTGAATATCAATGTGTATTTTAATTTGGTTTGATTATATTTTTCTTCAACGCGAAGATTCATTGTATTTCTGTTCACAGTAAGATTTAAATATTTTGAAGCTAAAAAAATTCCAAGTTTGTGACATTTTGTGTAAACAAGAAAAAAGGATTTTACAGGTGTTTGCTCTTTCCTTTATCAATCAGAGTGAATCTGGAATTGTTGGAAGTTGTACGTTTTTGGAAGGAGGGAAAGTTCTCTGCAGCTGAATAGTCACAGTGAATAACATTTTCTTCAGATTCCGTCCTACTGCTAAACGTTCTAATTATCTTTCCATTATAAGAAAAACCACTTTAAACATATACAGCAATTGTATTTTTTATGAATTTACAATAAGCGCATGATGTGCCTATTTTTCTTTCTCTCAATTATCATAATATTAATTTTTAAGTAAGAGCATATGTGATTAGTTCCATCATTATTGTGAATTGCCATTTCTTTCTCTGTCCATTGCACAGAAACAGTCTAATTAAGTACCAGCCCAATTATCGGAATGAAGACTGGTTAGTTTGTATTTGAGTAATCACAATCGATTATAATCCCACCCTTCCTTGGTGGGAAGATAATGAAAGGCACTTGTGGAGCTCTAGTAGTGTCTCTCTCCGACGAGACTAGGAGGTGTGAGTTCATCTTGAACAGAGATGCATCAGAGCAGCTTAGAATGGTGATTGGAATATAACTAAGCGGAGTTTGCATTGCTTTTAAATCCAGTTTTGGATCTGCTTCTGTCTGTTGTTCATTCCAGTAATCTCACAATCTGCAATCTTTTATCTGCAGGTTATTAATAAAAGTATGTATCACATTGCATTGTCTCTAAATTTTAAGTTTGAGGACTTTGTAGTTTTCAAAATTTAATATATCTAAGAAATGAAATTCATTTGTATTCAAAATCAAAATACCTTGCTACATCCAATTATTATGCATATGGTGGACAACAGGATTTTAATTCCAATCAGATCATGAATGCCCAAATATTGTTTATTCCGTGAACTTAATTCTGCAGAAGAGATTCAATAATCATTTAGCACATCAGTATTGTATATTTGAACACCTCACATATACTTGTCCTTATTCTCTAGTCCAAGAAAGATGAAAAAAAACTTCAAATTTTTTCTTCAGTAAAGTGAAGCAAATGCCATTTGCTATTACCCTTCAGTTCTTCAGGTAATCTTTATTATACAAAAAAAAATTGTAATTCATCTCATTATTGCTATGTCTTTTATTAAGTTAAATTTCGACTTAATGTTCAATTGATGAACTGCCTGAGAGTTCGGTTTATTTTTCCAAAGGCCGAGTCATATTGAATGTAAAGATGAAATATTTTGAAAATCGATTTTGCATATATCTCACTTATCACATGTGGTTTTTCAGTTTGTTTCACGAAGTTAAAAATCACACAACACCTGGTTATAGTCCAGCAGGTTTATTTGAAAGCATTGGTTTACCCGGCGCTGTCTGTGCATCAGATCACCCGATACAGAGGCAGCACCTTGAAAACTAGTGCTTTTAAACAAACCTGTTGGACTATAACCTGGTGTCGTGTGATTTTTAACTTTGTCCACCCCGGTCCAAATCCGGCATCTCCAAATCATTGTTGCAAAAAGGAATTCTCGTAATTTTTTAAAGAAAATATGATATTAGTTAATACCTTTAACACACGATTATTCATCCCTTCCGTTATTAGTAAAATGTCTCAATGTAATTGAAAAAAAAATGCTCACAGACATGGCGCATACAGCAACATAAAGTCTTCCTGGTCATCTAATTACTGCTCAGAAGAAAAACTTTAGTAAGTATCTTATTGTTCCTGAGAAGAAGAACCACAGTAAATGTTTGGTGAACAATTCCACCCAATAAATGCACTTGATTTCTTACATCTGAGTTCAGTAATTGCACACGAAATATTTCACTAAAACCAATGACCATGCTTTATTACAAATGACCGAGGATGCTAACATCAACATACGTAGCAGCTTTCCAATCAGGGTTCCAGTTGAAGTATCACAAAATAAAATAACTTAATTTTGGCTTAGTACAACTGTAGGTGAAAACATTTTGAGCTCGCACATTAAAAATCTTTATCTGTTTATTCAGAGAAAATACTGAAAGGTGACACTGTAAATTTAATTTATTTTGACTTTCACTTCCGAAAATACTCGTGAATTGCTTCTCATTTTCTTCCTAGTTCTGATACAAATGTCGAAATAATTACGATAATAAAAGTTTAGGAATAATAAGAGTGTTCTTTGCAAGAACGATATGAAGATGTTCACGGTCGTCGAATTACTGTGGAGTAGAATTTTTTCATATGGGTCTTATTGTGACGAGCCAATGCTTTCTGTGACTTTTTTTGTGACTGGTATTTTTGTGACTCGTGTATTTGTGTTCAAATGAGTAATCATCAAACCTTCAAAACCTTTGAGGGACAAAGAAATGATGAGAGCAGAATCGCTGACACTCCGAGAACCTGTTTTTCAAAATATTTGGAAAGGCACATTTGGTGACATACAACGAATAGATTTCACAAGTATAGAAATAGCCAGTGGCTAGGTAAAGTTGTAGGGGTGAGGTGTAGTCGGTTGGAAGCCGCGGGGAAACAATGTCTCAGTTGGTTGACTTTAAAAGTATAGAAATTTCGTGAACATGCACAGCTGAATAAGATTTTGTTTCAAATATCCTGGATTTGGAAAGATTTGGCATACTATACCATCTGAAGCATTGCAAATGGAACTCAGTGGATTTTTTTGTTGTAAAGGAAAGATATTACACAATGAACAGTAAGTGATCCGTTGCTTGGAGATCGACTTCCTGCTTTAATCACGTGGCTAAAAGATGTGCTCACTATGATGTTTGGTCCATTTAATGATCAGTGAACTCTGCCAATGCAGGAGCAATAAAACTGTTGGTTTTTCTTTTGGACTTTAATCGTCTCTTTTTCTAAGCAGTATTTTCTTCCAACTGAAATAAATTCGGAACAAATTTGCATATATCATTAATCATTCCAATGAGATAAAACTAATTCACTTCCGATTATTACAATGAACAGTGTGACTTTCAGTTTAATTAATAAAATGAAACGAACAAAACAGCGTTTCTTGCGATTTAACCCAATTCCGTTAAGCCATATAAGAACGGGTATTGAACCACAACATCGCCTTTATATCCCTCTCCATGGCTATTTCTTCACATGAGAGAGAACTTCACTGAAGAAATTATGAATCAAGGCAAAGTGTGGGTGTGAATATGACGGGAAATTCTTGTTCGCTGTTTCATTCTGACACAGTTCTGATTCAGAATGAATCAATGACAGATGTTCATTCCAACGAGCATGGCTATTTCTTGGATTTTGCTGTTATTGTAATTCTGGTGAAAGCAGAAACAATGGTGTGGATTCAATTTAGCTCGAGAAATTTCTCATCCACGACTTTCACCACATGCAACCTTGATGAGGTCACATGTCACCCCTTTTCAAAACGTGCTGAAGAGACTGAGAGATTACGGTGGTGGGCGATGATACTACGGTGCTCCTCATTCACGGGTTCGAGTCACACTTTGGTTGCTAATTCCACAAACCACTAATGCATTTTTACTTTGCATCTCACACCTCTGATATACACTGGATCGAGAATTTTGTTCTTGCCCTTCACTGCACGGGAAATTCTCCAATAATAAACACCACATTAAAGTTGAAATAAAGAATGAGAACAGATGTTCTATTCAGTTGTAAATTAAATTGGTGTAATGAGAAGGAACACATCTTTTCTTTATGCCTCTCATTCCATCTTGTCTTCCTATGAATTTACATCGACAGAAAGAGAAATAACTAACAAGTGATCGGGAGCACAAGTGTATCCTGTGGGATTGTTCATGATTATTTTAACCTAACATTCCACACAATGAGCTGATTAGTATTTGAAACAGTCACTCGGATTGGATCCGCAGAAAACTGCTCCAATGAAACGAACCTTTCATTCTTTCACATGCAGCGTGATGACTGACTTGCGAACTGGACAATGTCGACCAATTTTCTTCAGCAATCACAGCTTTTGTAAACAGCCACCTGTATTATGCAGAGTGTCATTTGTTGCCCCCAGGTCACAGCACGTTTCTTCTTCATGAGCTTATGAGCTTCGTTCCTGATCTGTTTGATAAACCTTTTCTATCACTTCATCCCATCCACTCACAATTCTCAACTTATGAATAAAATTTGGCGTTAGACCAAATGTTAAACAAAGTGGACGTGTGCCATTCAACCCATCGAGTCTGCCCCACCATACAACGAACTCATGGTTGATCTGAAAATCTTCAACTCCATTCTGCTCACTTACCTCGACAAACGACATCAGCCTTCTGATTAAATTCCTGACACAGTTTGAATATACCCAACAACTTAGCCTCTACTTCGGTTGCCAAACAAAATCCGAAATTCTCTGTGCATGGAAATTACTCTTCATTTCTGAATTAAATCGGCGATATCTCATTCTGAGATTATGTCCTCTGGTGCTCTTCTCAGAGCAAAGGGCAAGCCACCTGCCTGTACCTACCCTGTCAAGATCCCACGATTTTGTTTCAAGGAGAATAATCCCAGCCTGACCAATCATTCCACGAAGCTCCATTGTATCCAAAGTTGACAACATCCTCGTAAATCTCTGCTGTCCCTTACAGCACGGGAACTGGAACTTGAAATCAGATTGCGATTGGAATGGACCAAATACAATAATGATAACTTTGACAATTGAGAATCTAATCATATTCCATTGACATTCAATGGCTTCGTTGTAACTGAAGTCATCCGTGTAATCGCCCTCAGAGCTAATATTTAGGAGAAATGGAACCTGACCGCCGATATAAAGAAGTTGACTACAAAAAAAATGTCCGTCAGTCGACTTTGTTTGATTATTAACACAACTCATGTCTCCGAGAAGCCTGCATCATATGTAATGCACAAATTACAACATAACACTCTCCATTTGCCTGGATGTGTGCAGCTTCAATACCACTGAAGGAACTGGACATCCTCCACGACAATGCAGTCACTTAACTGCACCACGTTCAATACCTGAATGTTTACTACCCTCACCGCTAAGGCACAATTGCAGTAGAGTGCACCACCTACAGATGCGGTGGAGTAACTCATCCAGGCTGTGTTGGCAGAACATTCAACGCTCCAAAACTGTACCGACTATAAGGACATGGTTGAAGATGCACTGAAGCGCTACTATTTGCAAGTTACCCTGCAAGGCACATACCGGCATGTCTTGGAGATGTATCAGTGCTAAATTCACTGAGTGATGAAGCGGTCTTGATGGTCAAACTGGTATACTTCAGCCCTCCATCCTTTATCTTGCAATTTTGTAAAATGTTGATGATTGCATTGACCAGACTTGTGCTCATTCTTTTAGTTTTTTCCTAAACTGGCGGTTGCTAAAGAATGAATGTCATCCACAGTCTGAAGTCAACAACAGAAAATATCCAAAAATACTCTCGACCAACTGAGCTCCCTGTCCAAAAGTCTTCAGTGATCTGTGAATATCCACTCCAAGATCTCTTTGTTCCTGTTTGTTCTGTTCACCACTCAGAATCCTCACTGTTATTGTTCCAACTCCCCAAATTTGTTACCACTTATTGGTGTGGATTCAATCCCATTCGCCGTTTTTATTTTCCACCTGATTGATACATCTCTGCAGGCCCTGACATTATTCATCATAGTCAAATACACGACCAATTGTTGCAACATCTGCAAACTCCTAAATCATGCCTCCTACAATTAAGTCCGAATCGTTGATCTACATCAGGAAACAGTGGAACTCCACTGGAAACAGGCGTCTAAACATGGTTCATTGCTGGATGTGATGAACACCTGCAATAACAGCACAATCGGACCCCTGATGTCATTTGTAAACATGCCGGTGACTCTGCCAGTTGGCCTCCTCTGTGATCTCTTCTCACATAAGGGAGTGGTGAATGACCTGTACACATTGTGCCTGGGCACGTAGGTTTACACGTCAGTGGGTAATTGAATCCTTTCCTGAAGTCCCTCTATGGACCTGACTTCTTGGTTGTGTGTTTATCCATGTGTCTATTTAGCTTGGATATTCAGTTGAATTTGAGTCCACGCAGAGATGACTTCCAATTTTCCCCGTCATCCATGTTTTTTTTTTATTCTTCTTTATTCTCCTATGGAGTGTGGCCATCATGGTCTAAACATTATTTGTTGTTCATTCTTAATTCACCTTGAACGGAGTCAGAGGGATTCTATGGGTGAACCGCACTGCTGTGAGCCTGGAGTCATATGTTGGCAGGTCTCGTTAAGGACAGCAAATCCCCCTTTGAAAGGAACAAGAATGAATGGGTTTTCAGCAAATTAAAATGTTTGCCTCTGTTCCTCTGATCGGGGTTAATATTCCAGATTTTGTTCATCGATTTAAATGCCAGCATCTGCCATGTTCCAGTCTCCAAGGGTTGCTAGCCCAGCATATCGCCACTAAATTTGCATTTGACACGAAGATTGGTGAGTAGCAGAAAACATAGGGGTCAGTCAAAGAATGAAGAATATAGATAGACAGGAGAATTGATCGGAGAAGTGGCAGAAGGAGTTCAATCAAGGCAAATGTGAAGTGATGCATTTTGGGAAGCCTAATTCTAGAACCAACTCCACTGTAAACGGAAATTTGACGAGCAGAGAAATCTGGGAGTTCAGGTTCTTTGTACCATGACGATGGCGGCACAGGTGGATATAACGGTCAAGAAAGCATGCGGCATGCTTGTCGTCATAGGACCGGGCTTTGAGTGTAAGAGCTGGCAGGTCATGCTAAAATTGTACAAGATTTGGGATCGGCCGCGTTTAGAATATTGTGCACAGTTCTGGTCGTCAAGTCACCAAAAGGAAGTGGACGTTTAGGAGATGGTGCAGAGAAGGTTTACGAAGATGTTGATGGTATGGAAGATGCTTGCTGTGAAGAGAGGTTAAGAAGTTTATGATTGTTTTCAGTCGATAAATACGAGATTGAGGGATCCTGATGGAGGTCTACAAAATCTTGAAGTGTACAGACCGGGTGTGTAGAGATATGCTGTTTCCCCAGGTGAGGGATTCAATAATAAGAGGTCACCGATTCAAGTTGAGAGGTGAAACGGTTAAGGAGGATAGATGTAGAAAGTATTTTGCGCAGAGGGTGGTAGGTGTCTGGAACGCGTTGCTAGCAGAGGTAGTAGAGGCAGGCACGGTCGTTTCATTCAAGGCGCGCCTTGATAGATGCGTGAGTAAGTGGGGAGCAGATGGAAACAGATGCTGAGGAATTGGGTGATAGGTTTAGGCAGTTGATTTGGTTCAGCCCAGGCTTGGAGGTCCAGAGGGCCTGTTCCTGGGCTATAAATGTTCTGTGTTCTTCTTTGTTCGCTACACTACCATCTCAATGCTACGTTGCCCAATCTCAGAGAATGACATTGCCAAGTCCAATCACCTCAGAGGAGTGAGAATATGACATGTGACTGTGTCGGAATGAAACTGATGTACGCTGTACTGGAGTGTTTGCTGGGAGTAAGAGGATGATGTGATAAAAAAAAGTTCTTACTGTCAAAATAACAAAACAGTGCATTGGTAAGGAAAATTGCACTGAATGCTTGCAATACATCGACCTGTCGCTTAAGGCTGCAGCACGCTTCCGCTGAGCCGATCTGCAGTGCGGGTTAATGCTGCTGTTGTATCTTAATAATCTAATAACTGGAGACAAATATGCCCTTCCTCCCAGCCTTTGACTAAGAGAACGCCCAGCCTCGGAATTTCATGTGCCTCGGTACCATCATAGAAGGACAATGTGCTCACCGATCGCATCACTGGTGCGACAGAGTAGCTTCACGTGCTCATTTCCATCCCAATTTCCAGTTTGATCTTTGCAACTTCACCACTGATTCTGGATGGAGGAACTGGGATTATGTAATCCACTGCAGAAATGAGTACTTCCTTGTGTGGGGAAGCTCGTGAGGCAACAAATGTGAAACCACATTCCTGTTAAAACATACATTTCAACAATATCATGCAATATCCCTTGAGAATTTGATGTTTTGTAAAAATCTATCACCCTCAGTCTTCAACATGCAGTACTCAATGGAGCTTCCTCAGCCTCTTGAAACATCCAATTTGAATACACAGCCAATTCTGAGTTCCCACATGTCTATTATTCCTCGCCAAAAAGTCCTGCTGTGTCTCTGCATTCTTCCTAACATGTCCTATGTCACTGTAGTTACTGCTCTTTTCAAACACGCATCTCTGCATGGCCCAGGGATCGTATAATGTTCAGTGTTGTGCGTTGTGGTCGCAGTAACCTCGTTTGAATCCGTGTTACGGCATGTAACGTTCTCCCCTTTTTAACTCCTTTTGGTACATGCCAAAGAAACACAGAAATTAATTAATTGATTTTACATGAAAACGTTCTCTGAAATTATGATTTTTTCATCAAACCCCTCTCTCACACATCTCTGTGATGTAAATGTCAGAATTCAGACTCACCCACTCTTGGAGACTTCTCTCTCTCCCACAATCACTGACCTCCTTTAAGTTCCGCCTCCCATTTCCCTTACAATCATTTTCACTTTGAACCCTGTTCAGTCTGTGCTGCTGTGCTCACTGTTGCTGGGTGAACGTGCCACAATCATACCATTGCGACCTTCAGACCAATCAATCCATTTCGATACTGTGGTTTTGAGATCAATGATCAAGTAGCAGCTTTTAATGACATGGATCAGATATTATTGGAACTTCAGGAAAAGAACACAGGGCAGCACTGAGGAAAAGAAACTTTTTTTTTCAAAAAGACCTTTTTCTTCGAGCTTTCAGATCATTTATTTTACTTGCTCATTCGGCTCTATCTAGACTATTGTGTGCAGTTCTGCAATCACATTAGCACTGGAAATGATGCAGGGGTGATTTGCCAGGTCATTGTCTGGGTAGAAGAACTCCTGTTATGAAGAGAGATTGGATAGACTGGATAGACTTAGAGCAGAAGAGATCGAGAGGAGACATGATTGAGATATACAAAATAATCAGGGATTTGGTGGCGTAGACTAAACTAACGTTTCCCTATAATGGAGAGATCACTCACGGGGTAATAGATTTAAGAACAGTGGAGGAAATATTTGAGTGAATGCGCAGAAAAACGTTTTGAAACGGCGGGTGGTTGAAATCTGGAACTCAGTGCATGCAAAGGTTGGAAAGGCAGAAATCCTCATAACTTTCAGAAGTATTCAGATGTGAATTTTTGACGACAAGACGTCCAAGGCTGTCGGTCAAGTGATTTAAAAAAAGAGTTCGGATAGTTAATCGATTATCGATTTCCAGTACTGATACATAGGCTTCTTTTTGTATAGAACACCATGGTAATACTGCGTGAGATTGGGTTCAATTCGCATCCGTGACGGGCGCTTGCAGCTTGGGAGGGCTAAGAGGCCAGAAACCCGCATTCGATTCCAGACTTGTGTGAATGACTGTGTGGAATTTGCACACTCCTTTTCTCTCTTTTCCGTGTGGGTTTCCTCTGGCTGCTCCGATTCCTTCTCACTATCCAAAGGTGTGCACTTCTGGTAGATGGCAACCAAAACCTGAATGAACTGTATATTCAAAGACAAAATCAAAGACAAAAGTTGGAATTGCAGCTCAGGGAAAATAGAATGACCATCTGGGGTCAATAGATCATTCCTTGGAACAGTTTTGATTCGCAATGTTAACTCTGATTTCTCTCCACCGATGCTGCCTGACCCGCTGAGCTTTTGAACTCATTTCTATTTTTGTAGGTGGATCAATAATGCGGGTTTAGAAAGATCGGGTGGGGGAGTGTGCATCTCTTCAGCCGCACAGAGAAGACTCGATAGGCCAAATGATTTCTGTCTGCATTGTGTCTAATTCCATTAACTCTGATTCTATAAGTTTTTGTCCGTTTTTTAGTCTTTGCTATTTCACATCTCCCCTGAAATGTGGTTTGCAGAACAGGACAATCGACAATAAGCCACGCCAAACCGTTACCACCCGCTGCCTGGAAGAGGAACGGCTCATATTCTGCCTTGGGACCCTGCAACCATGCGGGATAAATGTGGATTTAAACATCTTCCTCAATTCCCCTCCCCCCACATTATCACAATCCGAACCACCCAACGCAGTACCACCCTCCGGACCTATTAATCTTTTCCCCCTCTGACTTATCACTTTCTCCCCCGCCTCCATCCAATTATCGCTTTCCAAGGTAGCTACCACCCAACCCCAAATGCCGCGCATTTATCTCTCCACCCCCACCTACACGTCTCAATCCTGATGAAAGGCTTATGCCAGAAGCGTCGGTTCTCCTGCTCCTCGGATGCAACCTGACCGGCTGTACTTTTCCAAAACGATATTCTCGTCGTGGCGAAGATAAATTAACTTAGCTCAGGCTCTTTATCTGAGAGCGGAGAAGAGTGAGTGAGGAAGAGATGAAGGTGTACAGTCGGGGGCAGATACGTGTTATAGGAATAAATTTCTTATGGGAAGTGTTTACAACCATAGATCTATGTTAAATTCAAGGAGGAGAATAATCAGAGGAGATATAGGAAGAACATTTTCATTCTGAGAGTGTTGTATAATTGGAACTCACTGTTTGAACGTGTGGTAAAGCTATGAGTCATTAAAACACTTCAGGTGTATTTAGCCGAATACTTGAGAAGCTAGAGCAGACATAGATAAGCACTATGTACTGGAAAGTGGGGCGAAGACAAACAGATATCTGATCAAAGATCCTAACACCGTACGGCAAATACCGAGCATTGAAGCATGGGAAGGGTAAAAGCATAGATACTACTGTTGATCTGTTACAAGGGATCTGTGGAATGCTACACGAGTCAAAAGGTCACTGTGGCAGGATGGGGTCACTGTGGCTGGATGGGATAAGCAGAGTGGAATGCTCCTCCACCAATTAGCAGAGTCAAACTGGGGCTGAACGGTTACTGTGACAGGCTGAGATAATAGCAATTAGTACCGTCAGCCTTGCCAGCTAAATATCATAATTGCAGGTTGGGATAAGTCGTGACAATAAATATTTAGGACTTGACTTTAAGTATTTAATTGATAGTTAGTAGAGTCAGCCTGCTTGAAACACTTGTCACAGAAAAAAAGACATTAAATATCTAATCAGCTTGGGACAGGAAAACATTGTGGTAGATGGGGTAGCTAAATCTCTAATCATGACAGGTTAGTCTGATCATTGCAGTAAAATACATAATCGTGACAATAGAAAAAACCCTATTGGCAGAAGTACAGAGATAGTGGTTTATTGTATACCTGGAGTGAAATAATTCTGACTAACACAGTTGGGCATCCTGGTAAGCTAACAAAAATATAATTAAAGAAAGGGTACAAAGAGCCACGGATCCTGAGTTTCGGGGTCGTTCAATAATTTGCTTTCTGAGTGTCACGGTTTGTTGACTGCAAATAAAAGATCTACTCCTTGAAGAACTCCCCGCATCTCCTGGAGATTTATTACATTTTCTCCACGACAACCACAACACTGGGTACAGTAAAATTGTGGCTCGAGCGGCTCGGTGGTGCAATGAAAAGCGCGTTAGATTTCTACAGCATTGTTAACATTGCTATACAAAGTTTGTTGTTTTGAGTTCCACCAGAATCAGAGTTCAGATTTCAGCGGAATCAATTATTATTCTGCTGATTCATCGTTAGTTCCCGTCGTCTGGAATTCTCGAAATTGCTGTTTACCACAGAAAATTCCTGACCCCCTTGTTGGTGAGTTTTGACGGAATCATAT